>NC_139220.1:313823829-313991329 GCF_055691185.1 Crinia signifera | reverse complement strand
ACTTTTGAAATTAATATAAATCTCTCAATAAAATGTATAATTCAATAGGTACTCACAAAAAAAATATATATATAAAAACACAATGAAATAACCATAGATTCGTATACACTCCTGGTAAAGTCAATTTAGGGACTGTGTTTTAGACAGTAGAATGTCCTTTGATTATCCCTTTATAGGGACTTAGAGCTTTTTATGCAATGATAGTTTCAATAGAAGTGATAGGGCAGACCTCAATTTCTTTTTATATAAAGCCGATAGAATGTGTTGTTGGCAATCTCTATTCTGTGTGATTAACAGACAGCTCAAGCTCTACGGGCGCTCTTCACACCGTCGTAAGGGGCTGCGCCCCCTTAATTTGTGAATGTTTGTATTGTGAGAAATATGGTTAGAATTGTATGTAAGATGCCTGTATTGCAACTTGAGTTATAGGTGAAATGTGTTGAATAGAGAGCATATGATGTGGAAGGGGGTGTGTATTGTTTTGTTTAATTAAAAAGTGGTTACAGAGTAAGATGTACATTGATAGTGTGGAGGGTACAGTGACATATGGGGGTGTGTGCGTGTTGTTTAGGTGTGTGTGTGTGTGTGTGTGTGTGCACACTGGTGGAGGTCACGACACAGGAAAACAGGAGGCTGGGTAGTGATAGGGGTGTGTGGGCACAAGGGGGACTAAAGAGGAGGGTGGGAGACACTGTGCAGCTTCTGCCAGTGGGTGAGGGTCCAGCGTGGCAGTACAGGAGTACAGGACGGTGGCCCTGAGTCAGTGTCTCCTTCTACTGGGTGGGAGTTAGGGTGCATGAGAGCAGGAGGCTGGGCTATGAGGCATGATAGGAGTATGTGGGCAACACAGCGTCAGCGACTCCCCAGTGGTGGAAGTTACGGTTCAGGAGAGCAGGAAGCTGGGTAGTGATAAGGGTGTGTGGGCACAAGGGGGACTAAAGAGGAGGGTGGGAGACACTGTGCAGCTTCTGCCAGTGGGTGAGGGTCCAGCGTGGCAGTACAGGAGTACAGGACGGTGGCCCTGAGTCAGTGTCTCCTCCTACTGGGTGGGAGTTAGGGTGCATGAGAGCAGGAGGCTGGGCTATGAGGCATGATAGGAGTATGTGGGCAACACAGCGTCAGCGACTCCCCAGTGGTGGAAGTTACGGTTCAGGAGAGCAGGAAGCTGGGTAGTGATAGGGGTGTGTGGGCATACGGGGGACTAAAGAGGGTCGCAGGGGTGCTGTGAATTGCGGGAGGGGCGCGGGGTGCTGTAAATCAAGGTAGGGAGGGGGCAGAATTGCGGGAGGGGGGCAGGTGTCCGCGGATCGCCGGAGGGGGTCCGCAAAGCATGGGAGGGGGCGTGAATCGCGCGAGGGGGGGTTGCGATCTTACTCTGTAACCGCTTTTTAATTAAACAAAACAATACACACCCCCTTCCACATCATATGCTCTCTATTTAACACATTTCACCTATAACTCAAGTCAGTGACGTGCAGTGAGGTTAGTGGCTGGTGAGGCACCCAGCCAACACCACACACTGTAATGCCCATTACACATGACGACACACACTGTAATGTCCATTAATCCGCACACTGTAATGCCAATTACACATGACGCCACACACCGTAATGCCCATTACATATGATGTCACACACCGTAATGCCCATTACATATGACGCCACACACCGTAATTTGCCCATTACATATGACGCCACACAACATAATGCCCATTACACATTGTGCCACACCCAGTTATGCCGCTGATACCATTTTATGTCCAAAACACCAAAAATGCCCCTTACAAGTTACACACCACAATAAGACTCCTATGTTCAACACCCACCCAACACTGTTTTTCAACCTGCTTAACGTTTCCCCCACTAGTCCCCAATAGCAGCACTCCTCCACATCCAGGCTCATTTCACCCCCTCCAATTCCCCCTACCAAATGACAGTCACTCCTTTCTTTGACCCCCGAGGCACTGCTAATCTGGGCTCCTTCACTCCCAGTCCTCAGTAGCCTCCGCAGTGATCTTCCTCCCCGCACGTTGAGAGAATAAAGGAAGAGAGGTGAGAAAGAGAGGGTGATTGAGAAAGCCAGGAGGCGAGAGGGGTAGCAATGGGGGTGGTTGAGAGGAAAGGGTAAAGAGCAAGGGGTTTGAGAGGCATCAATTTGTCTTTTATTATCCCCCAGAACAAACTGCGCTGTATATATCTGATAGTGGCCACTCACCAGCTGCCAGTGCCGTGTCTCCACTCCACTCCTGTGCAGCTCCAGCCAGGTGCTGGATTGGTATCTTGTGTGCGCTGTGTCTCATGTGCGCCGGGTCTCCTGGGGGGCTAGCAGGCTCTGATGCGGCGCTGGACGGGTATCTTGTGTGCGCAGCCTGGCTGTCTCATGTGCGCCGGCCGGGTCACTGCTGCTACTGGGCTCTGCTGAGCCCATAGTGCTGGGCTCCATGTGCATGGTTTCACTACTGTCCGCCACTGCTGTTCTCCTGCACTGTGACTCGCATGCAGGAGCCGTTGTGTTTGCCTGGTGCACCCGGCGCGGGCGGCTTTTTTCTTGCACGGGCCATGGCTGGGACTTCTTGCACGGGGCAGCGTCAATTCGGTAACAAAAAAAAAAACCTAAATGACAGCAGGAATGGGATAGGGACAGGGTGTGCTGCTGTCAATGGAGGTGGAGGGTCTGAGAGGAGCTGGAGTTCTTTCACTGGACAGCTGGATGCCCTGTCAGTCCTGCCTGTGCCCAATCGCATTGGTTTCAGTGACAGGGACGTGCTGTTATAGTGGCTGAAAGCACGTCCCTGTCACCGCGGCACCTGTAACGGTGCCGCTTCCAATAGGTTTTTTAATGGGCTTTTACAGCCATCTTCTTGTCCTCGCCCCCTGCACGCCCTCTGCTCCAAGCATTTTGTACTAGATAGCTGGAGGCATCGATTCCGGTGCCTCCGAAATCACTTTAAACATTATTTGGCATTGATAATGTTTAGATTAATATAAAGAAGATACTTATGACACAGAATATGTGTCATAAGAATCTTCTTTGTATCATTTTAATCATTAATGACAGGGGAGGCACTGCCTCCCCTGCCTCCCCTGACTGCACGTCCCTGACTCAAGTTGCAATACAGGGCACCTTTCATACAATTCTAACCATATTTCTCACAATACAAACGTTCACAAATTAAGGGGGCGCAGCCCCTTACGACGGTGTGAAGAGCGCCCGAATCACCTACTTGGCTTATATTTGGCATAACTACAGTATATGCCATAATGCAGCCCTTTCATGTTCCCAGCATAGGGGATGCAATGTTTTTCAGACCAATTCATGTTTAAAATGACCTGCCACAAGTAAAGACAATAAACAGAAGTGTTTTAAATACTGCACCTAAAGAACAGAGTGTAATGCATTGTTTACTGGTGCATTCAGTAGTTTGTTGGACACAGAGGTGCATTCAGTGGCGTAACTATAAATTTTGCTCCCCCCTGCCAAAAAATGTATTGCGCCCCCCCCCCCCATATTAGATATATATATATATATATATATATATATATATATATATATATATATATATATATATATATATATATATATATATATATATCAGAATCAGAATCAGAATCATCTTTATTGGCCAGGTATACTTGCGTATGCTTGGAATTTTTTGTGGTAACAGTGCAGCATCAATCGGGGAACACAAAGGGGGTGGGAAGAGAGGCATAAACATACATCACATATATTTCACATGTATCTAGAAAAGTTTGAGTTAGTATTTGGTATGTTAACTTCAATACGGTTTAGTTGGTGGACAGCTATTGGGAAGAAGCCTTTTGTAGTTCTTGTCGTCTTTGCTGGGATGGACCTAAAACGTCTGCCTGACGGAAGGGGTTCAAACAGGTTGTGGCCAGGGTGTAGCTTGTCCGCCAAGATCTTTCCTGTACGCTTATTGACCCTGGCTAGGTATAGTTCTTGGACAGTGGGGAGCTCCGCCCCAATGATCTTTTCTGCCATCCTCACCACTCTTTGCAACTTTCGTCTGTCATTCTCGTTTGCTCCTCCGAACCAGATTGTGATCGAGGAGCAAAGGACAGACTCTACTATGGCAGTGTAGAAGATGAGCAGCAGCTCCTGCGGGATGTTGAATTTCTTGAGTTGCCTCAGGAAGAACAACCGCTGCTGAGCCTTCTTGACAGTTGTAATGATGTTGGGACCCCATTTGAGGTCGCTGGAAATCTTTGTTCCTAGGAATTTGAAGGAGTCGACCCTCGACACTACTCTGTCAGATATTATGAGTGGGTGCATGGCATTTGGTTTTCTTCTGAAGTCCACCACCATCTCCACCGTTTTGAGGGGGTTGAGGTCAAGGTTGTTTCCGCTACACCATTTAGTTAGCCGATCCACCTCCCGCCTGTATGCCGACTCGTTTCCATCCATGATTAGGCCGATAACCGTTGTGTCGTCTGCAAATTTTATAATTTTTACTGACTGTTCTGCTGAGGTGCAGTCGTTTGTGTAGAGGGAGAAGAGCAGGGGGGAGAGGACACATCCTTGAGGGGCACCGGTGCTAATTGTGCATGTGTTTGAAATGAATGCGCCTGCTTTCACCGCCTGTTTCCTTTCAGTCAGGAAGTCAGTGATCCAGGAGCATGTAGGTTCTGGGACTCCTAGTGAATGGAGTTTTGGCTCCAGGATGTGAGGGATGATAGTGTTGAATGCCGAGCTGAAATCAACAAATAGTATCCTTGCATAGGTGCCTGGACTGTCCAGGTGCTGTAGAATGTGGTGCAGCCCTAGGTTGACTGCATCCTCGACACTTCTGTTTGCTCGGTAGGCAAACTGCAGGGGGTCGAGGTGAGCATTTGTAACAACTCTCAGGTGGTTCAGCACCATACGTTCAAGCACTTTCATGACCACCGATGTTAGTGCAATCGGCCTGTAGTCATTGAGGTCTTTCGCAGTTGAGCTCTTGGGAACCGGGATGATAATTGAGGCTTTGAAGCAGGTGGGGACCTTGCACATTTCTAGTGAAGTGTTGAAAATCCTGGTAAAGATAGGGGCGAGCTGTGTTGCACAGGTCTTGAGGGCAGATGGAGACACTCCATCTGGGCCTCCAGCTTTCCTAGGGTTGACCCTCTTAAACATTCCTTCTACCTCTGTTTGGTCCACCTGGAGAGTCTGGGGGTGGCAGTTTTGGAAGGAGGGTGGGCAAGCCATTTTGCCCCGGTCAGGGGTAGGACTGATGCAGGTAGCTTCCTTCTCGAACCTGCAGTAGAAATCGTTCAGCTCGTTCACTAGTTTCTGGTGCATGGTGGAGGGGGTTCGAGAGATCTTGTAGTTGGTTATAGCTTGCATGCCTCTCCAAGCTGACGCGGGGTCGTTGGTTGACAGGTTGTTCGCCAGCTTGTCTGAGAATCTTTTTTTTTTGCCAGCTTGATTTCCTGTGTTAGGGAGTTCCTGGCCCGTTTGTACAGGACAATATCACCACTGCGATAGGCTTCTTCCTTTGCCCGACGGAGCTTCCTGAGTTGACCGCTGAACCATGGCTTGTTGTTGTTGAAGGTGCGGGCTGATTTGATTGGAACACACAGGTCCTCGCAGAAACTGATGTAGGCTGTCACTGTGTCGGTCAGATCGTCTAGGTTTGTAGCAGAGGATTCAAAGACTCCCCAGTCTGTGCATTCGAGACAGGCCTGAAGCTTCATTTTTGCCTCGTTTGTCCAGCTTTGGACTGATCTGACCACTGGTTTAGCTGACCTTAGCTTCTGGGTGTAAGTTGGTAGAAGGTGGACTATGCAATGGTCAGAGAGGCCCAGAGCTGCCCGGGGGATAGCCCGGTAAGTAGACTTGATAGTGGTGTAGCAGTGGTCTAAGGTACGTCCTTCCCTGGTGTGGCATCTGACTTGCTGTCTGTACTTCGGTAGCTCTTGGGACAGGTTGGCACTGTTGAAGTCGCCCATCACTATAAGCAGTGCTTCCGGATGTTTGAGTTCTGTGTCTGTTATCCTGGTGGCCAGTTGGAGTTGGGCTTCTTTCGCATTTCCTTGGGGAGGTATATACACCCCCACCAGGACTATTGAGGCAAATTCCCGGGGGGAGTAGAATGGGTTGCATTTAATGATGAGTGTCTCTAGTTGAGGGCTGCTTGATTTACTCAGAGTTTTTACGTCGGTGCACCACCCTTCATTTATGAAGAAGCAGATACCTCCTCCCTTGGTTTTTCCGGTGAGCTCCTTGTCGCGGTCAGCCCTGAGGAGACTGTAGCCCGGCAGCATCACCGAGGAGTCGGCAATGAGTTCATCTAGCCATGTCTCAGTAAAGCATAGGATAGATGAGCCAGCAGTGCCTGATCTTGCATCATTTATGAGCAGGGACAGCTCATCCATCTTGTTTACAAGGGATCGGGTGTTCGAGAGTAGGATAGCTGGGAGTGCAGATCTGTGACCTCTGCGTCTCCACTTAACTAGGGCCCCAGCACGGCGGCCCCTCTTGCGAGTCCTGAGCCTCACATATCTTCCTGTCAGCCTAGCTGTTAAGTGGGGGGCCCCTCCAGGCCACTTGGCGGTGGTAGGGGCATGTCTGTTCCTACTGGAGGGAGCCAGCGGCCTGGCTGGGTTTGCCCTCATTGTTGTCAGGGGCTCAGTTCTGGCTATCTTCTCAGGTGGGCACTGAGTCACACCACTTCCTTTTTGGGCTCCCATAAGTAGGCCCTGGGGGTTTACTTTTCTGCTACCTCTGTGAATGGTTCTCCATGGTCGCTGGTCCACTCTCCAGCAACTGCCATTCAACTTTGCTGCATCCTTTCTGCACAGGGCAGCAAGGGCAGCATGGACTGTGAGGGCTGCCGATCTGCCCACGTCCCGCTCCGTCAGGCTCATATGGGTGGTCTGCACCAGGGGTGAGCTCCATTTCAGAAGGGCTTCTCTGCTGTGCTTGGTTACCACACTTGGCAGGGTCATCACACTCGAGGACAAGGACAGGGGGAGACAAGGGGAGACATGTAGTTTGGTTGAGCTGCACAGCTCCGAGGCAGCCTTCTGCAGCGCCATATTTGTGGTATCCAGTATGATGAAAACACTTTTACTCAAGTCTGTGAGTGCTCCAGGTTATTGCTGTGTTTGGTTGCTTCTTATATATATATATATATATATATATATATATATATATATATATATATATATATATATATATATTTATAGCAGCCAGGGGTCTGGCACTCCCAATAATGTATTTCAAATAGCCGGTGCCCTCACAGGAGTGAATGGTATATAGAACAGAGGTGCGGCACTCATAGCAGAAATAAAGAGGCAATAAACGAGTTTCTTAGATAGCGTTTCAATTTCATTAAGCAAAATTTTCATCATCTTTTCGCTTAATGAAATTGAAACGTTGATCTAAGAAACTCGTTTATTGCCTCTTTATTTCTGCTATAAGTGCCGCACCTCTGTTCTATATACCATTCACTCCTGTGAGGGCACCGGCTATTTGAAATACATTATTGGGAGTGCCAGACCCCTGGCTGCTATATATATATATATATATATATATATATATATATATATATATATATATATATATATATATATATATATATATATATATATATATATATATACACAGTGTTTGCGAAAACCACCCTTTTAAAATTGGGGTTCTACCTGACCTTATCTAGGTCCCAACGGAATAAAGCCTCCTCTCCCCTCTTTCCCAGCATGGCAGATGTGGGTCGGGGGGAAGTATCAATTGGCCCACCCGCATAAAGATACATATATACTAGAAACTATAGACAGTGCGCTGCGAAGGCGCGCGCTAAAAAATTAGGACATGTTTTTTGAGGGGAAGTGGTGTTGTCACATAGTAGTAACAATTCACATTACAGCACACACCGTAATGCCCAGTACACATTACATTACACACCGTTATGCCCAGTACACAATACAGCACACACCGTTATGCCCAGTACAAATTACAGCACACACCGTAATGCCCAGTACACATTACAGCACACACAGTTATGCCCAGTACATATTACAGCACACACCGCTATACCCAGTAAACATTATAGCACACACCGCTATACCCAGTAAACATTATAGCACACACCGCTATACCCAGTAAATATTATAGCACACACCGCTATACCCAGTAAACATTATAGCACACACCGCTATACCCAGTACACCTTATAGCACACACCGCTATACCCAGTACACCTTATAGCACACACCGTAGTGCCCAGTACACTTTAAACCAGATAAGTGCTGCTTACCTACATGCTGGTTGCAGGAGTTACATGCTGGTTTCCACTGGGGGGTGGGGGGGTTCTATGCTGGTTGCCCAGGGGACATTTCATGCTGGTTGCAAAGGGGGAATTTCATGCTCGTTGCAAAGGGGGAATTTTATGCACTTTTCCCAGGGGGGCAGTTCATGCTCGTTGTCCAGGGGTCTGGAAATGCTGACAAGGCGCTCAGCAGAGTAGGTGAGCGGGCTGTCTGCGCGGCGGGGGATGAGATGCGGCTGAAATAGCTGATGTGCTGATCTGAATTGAGCAGCATGTCAGCTCTACCAGCCACATCCAGTCCCCCGCCACACAGACAGCCCGCTCACCTCTCCTGCTGAGAGAGGTTGTCAGCTGTTACAGGTGCATCCCATCCAGTCCCGTTCCACCCCTGCTCTTAGCAGCAGACTGTACTTACGTAAACAGCGTGGCGGAGGAGCGCACAGCCACACACTCAGTGAAACCTTCTTTGCTCTGCTCCCTGAGGCTCCCTCCCTGCATGCTCATCTTGTCGGCTCCTCTGTCTGGCCTCTCCAGCGTGTGACGTGATGACGTCACACGCATAGGTGATACTGAGGCAGGGTAACCAGCAGTCACTGCTGCTGCCTTACCCTGTCACTCTGTGCCAGGCCACACCCCCGCCCGCTCAATCGACAGGCGCCCGCCTACCCTCCCATTGGACAGCCGCCCGCCCATTCCAATGTGACAGTCTGACACTGAATCTGTCAGACTGTCATGGCTGCGCCCGTGCCCCGGCCGACTCTCCTGTGCGGGAGCGGCAAGCGGCGTACGGTCACCAGCAGCACATAATGTCAGTCTGACTGACACAAACCAGCACCTCGCCTTGCTCAGTGCGCCGGGCGGGAGCAGGCGCCCACGCAGCCCCCGCTCCCCCAAGCAGTGGCGGGAGCTGCCTTGCGCAATCTACGCCACTGGGTGCATTATTCTATTAAGGGCAAAGAAAAGGGATTTACCCTGATTTTTTGCACCAAGTTTTATTCTTAGTCACTTCAATGACAGAGCATCCTCTCCAAAAAAAAAAAAAAAAAAAAATGTTCAGGAGAAAACACAATGTTCACAATTGTGACCATGAAAATGGGTCAATTATCAGGGATTTTTTCTCCCGCCAAAGTCAGTCACTTTGCACTAGCACAAGCTCGTACTCTCTATTACTAAGCTAAAGTATAATAATGAACCACTCTAAGACGTCCTGACATAATTTTAACTAGATCGGAGCATCTTCATAGGTTTCGTTATTTTCACCAAAAAAGTGAAACTTAAGGTCTCTTGCCAGAACAGAAGATGTTGACTCAGATCAACAAGTTTTTGCACGTTTCTTATTCAGGTCAAGGCACAACTTTCCCACACTAGCCGATTTTGAATTTCTCAATTACAATTTTTTTCACTCCGCCCTAATGAACATGTATGGAAGATGTAGCCAGAATGTCGATCACGATCTACCGGCCGATCACTGGTAGATCGCAATTACTTTCTAAAGTATTAAGACCCCATTACCTCAAAATTTCTCCTGAAGCCACTTTTGGCTTCAGCGTTCCCAGCAGTGCATTGGGCGGGTGAACGGGTGACGTCACCACGCACATGCGCAATGCAGGACTGAGGAGTTTTCGTCTGGCGTAAAAGCTGTGCAGGAGAGCTGAGCAGCAGATGCGAGAAGGCAGAGCGGCCAGAATAAAGTTTGACACAGAGTTTTTTTTATAATGTGCTTGTTATGGTGGGTGGGAAGTTTGAGCGGCAGCCGCGGCCAGTTTTAAAGTGTTTTATGTGGTTGGTATGGTGCGGTGTGTGTGTGTGTGTGTGTGTGTGGGGGGGGGGGGGCATGGACAGGTGTAATGTGCTTGGTATGGTGCGGTGCGGTGCAGTGGGGGGGGGGGGGGGGGGGTTGGGGCCAAAACAGGGTTTCTGTTGATTCCAGTTGAATGGCTGTTTTATGGCCCCCTGTTTCAAAATGTGAATTTGTCTCATTCCCTGTCAGAATATGAATTTAGGGCTCATTCCCTGTGCCAGAATGTGAATATATGCTCATTTTGTATGTCAGAATGTGAATTTTGGGCACAATCCCTTTGGCAGATTGTAAATTTCAGCTCATTCCCTGTGTCAGAATGTGAATTTGTCTCATTCCCTGTGTCAGAATGTGAATTTCGGGCACATTCCCTGTGTCAGAATGTGAATTTCGGGCTCAATCCTTGTGTCAGAATGTGAATATAGGCTCAATCCATGTGTCAGAATGTGAATTTTGGGGCATTCCCTCTGTGTCAGAATGTGAATTTTGGGGCATTCACTGTGTCAGAATAAGAATTTCTGGCTCATTCCCTGTGTCAGAATGTGAACCTTGGGCTCATTCCCTGTGTCAGAATGTGAATTTCGGGCTCATTCCCTGTGTCAGAATGTGAATTTCGGGCTCATTCCCTGTGTCAGAATGTGAATTTTGGGCACAATCCCTTTGTCAGAATGTGAATTTCAGCTCATTCCCTGTGTCAGAATGTGAATTTGTCTCATTCCCTGTGTCAGAATGTGAATTTCGGGCACATTCCCTGTGTCAGAATGTGAATTTCGGGCACATTCCCTGTGTCAGAATGTGAATTTCGGGCTCATTCCATGTGTCAGAATGTGAATTTCAGGCCATTCCCTCTGTGTCAGAATGTGAATTTTGGGGCATTCCCTCTGTGTCAGAATGTGAATTTTGGGGCATTCACTGTGTCAGAATGTGAATTTAGGCTCATTCCCTGTGTCAAATGTGATTTTCGGGCACATTCCCGGTGTGTCAGAATGTGTATTTTGGGCACAATCCTTGGGTGTCAGAATGTGAATTTTGGGCACATTCCCTGTGTGTCAGAATCTGAATTTTGGGCACATTCTTTGTGTCAGAATGTGAATTTCGGGCACATTCCCTCTGTGTCAGAATGTGAATTTCAGAACTTTCCTTGTGTCAGAATGTGAATTTCGGGCACATTCCCTGTGTCAGAATGTAAATTTCAGAACTTTCCCTGTGTCAGAACGTGAATTTCGGGCACATTCCCTGTGTCAGAATGTGAATTTCGGGGCACAATTCCCTGTGTCAGAATGTGAATTTCAGAACTTTCCTTGTGTCAGAATGTGAATTTCGGGCACATTCCCATTGACAGAATGTGAATTTTGGGCACATTCCCTGTGTCAGAATGTGAATTTTGGGGCATTCACGGTGTCAGAATGTGAATTTCGGCTCATTTCATGTGTCAGAATGTGAATTTTGGGCACAATCCAGTAGCGCACGAAGGGGGGTTTCTGAGTACCCAGAAACCCCCCAGGAGTCTAAGGAACCTCAGCTGAAAGCTGAGGGTCCCTCTTTCCATGGGTATAAGAATTGTAAAAATCGCCCTTGGGAACCAGAGATATCTGACTTCAAAGCAGTGGTCCCCATCCAAGCCCATCCAAGCCTGTTAATTGTTATTCCCAGTCAGATATTTCAGGTTCTATCTAACTTAGAGTTTTTCTGAGGTTATATTCCAAAAGCTGGGACTCTCCCCCTTTGATGGACACTAGTAGCTGGTCTCTACTGTGCCCAGAACCAGAGATATCAGCCTTCCAGCAGCTGGTTACTGCTCCAGCTCCACACACCTGGTACGTAGTTTTATATACTCGTTGGCAGATTGCTCTGCCTCCTGAACTCTGATCCCATAGTCCCCAATACCATTTGGTAGGTGGGATTTTTTAGTTTTTAATTCCATTAAAATCTAAGAAATCTATTTCCGTGAATTGGAGATATCTGCAGTCAAGCAAGCTGTCCTCCCACCAGAAAATTATGAATAATAAGCCCAGTCCACTGTACACCCCTCCTCTGCATATTAAACATCCTCTACCACCCTGGGAGAAGCCCAATGCCCCCTTCTCCCACCATCTGTGCAGTAAAGGGGTAATTAGTGGAAATTACTGATCCAGGCCCTACATGCTGAGTGGTTGATATAATACCCCCTACCACCTGCGGGACATCAAAGCTTCCCCCACCCCTTCCGCTGGAGGATCGGTAGGGGCCCCCATACATTGCTATGCCCAGGGTCTACACTGCTGTTGACGCCCATGTATGTATGTATGTGTGTATGTGTGTATATATATATATTTGCTCCACCCCTCTGGAAACCCCCTTCTGAAAATCCTGCGTTTGCCACTGTAATCCCTGTGTCAGAATGTAAATTTCAGCCCATTCACTGTGTCAGAATGTGAATTTCGGCTCATTCCGTGTGTCAGAATGTGATTTTTGGGCACATTCCCTGTGTGTCAGAATGTGAATTTGGGGCATATTCCCTGTGTGTCAGAATGTGAATTTGGGGCACATTCCCTGTGTGTCAGAATGTGAATTTCGGCTCATTCTGTGTGTCAGAATGTCATTTTCGGGCACATTACCTGTTTCAGAATGTGAATTTCGTGCACATTCCCTGTGTGTCAGAATGTGAATTTCGGGCACATTCCCCGTGTCAGAATGTGAATTTCGGGCATATTTCCTGTCTCAGAATGTGATTTTCGGGCTTATTCCCTGTGGCATAATGTGAATTTTAACTCATTGGGGGAAATTTACTAAGAATACGAATACGATTTTTTGTGTTCGTATTCTTAATACGAATGCATACGGCTGTTTTAGCCGTATGCAAATTTGTGTTCCGGAGGGTAATTTACAAAGCAGTCAAATACGACTGCATTGTAAACCCCGATGTCTTATCCATTCGTATTAGCGGCCATATATACGGCCGCTAATACGAATTCGTATAGGCAGTCTGCATGGATCAGTCAAACCGCCCCACGGCCGTAACCAGCACCAGGTTCAAAGAGCCGGGGCTGGTTTAAAAATATGGGGACAAAATGAATAGGGGTCCCCCGTATTTTAAGAGCCATCCCCAGTCCCAACCAGCCAGCAGGGTAATGCCACAGCCGGGGGGAAACTTTTTATACAAGTCCCCCCAGCCAAAGAATTAACCCTACTGACCAGTCAGCCTGGCCAGGGGTCCTGGGGAAGTGGGGACCACCCCAATAAAGGGGTCCCCCCTCTAGGACTTACCTGGCCAGGCTTATGCCTGGTGCTGTCCCCGGTACCCCTGGGCATTTGGTACCCGGCTGATCTTTGTGTAAAAAATAAAATCAAACACCATTGTCTAAAACTGTGAAACTATGTGTCCCAGCACGGCTTACCCGCATTCTGGGACTTGGAGAACCACAAGTCCCTGCATGTGGGGGCATTTACGGGCCCACTGGCACTTGTAGTTCCACTGTAATAGAAATAGTTAAAAAAACACACACTGACACACATGAAAAATAAAACTTCATTACATACATAGCCCACACATAATGATTCTTACCTTTCTTGAACCCGTAGGTAGCCCTGGGTCCGGGGTCTGATGATCCTGGGTCCGGGGTCCGCTGATCCTGGGTCATGTGATTCTGGGTCCAAGGTCCGGCGATCCTGGGTCCAGGGTCCGTAGAAATCCTTTAGGGGACCTGTGGAAGTAAATCCTACTTACCAAGGTCCTCAGACGAAGACCGGTCTGCTACGGTCCGCAGTAGTCCCCAGGATCTTCAGAAAAAAAAATGGTACCCTCGCAATGACAGGAAAGGCGCTGAAGTTTCATCTTCAGTGCCTCTCCTCCAAATGATTCTATTGGCCACCTAGCAGCCAATCAGGAGCCGAGAAATAAAAATAGTAAATTCCCAAAATACGAATACGCCAAAAAAATTGTATTTTACTATGAAAATACAATTTTTTGGGGCGTATTTGCCTTAGTAAATTTCCCCCATCATGTGTGGTATACTGTTATGTGAATTTGGCTCATTCAATGTTTCATAATGTGTAAGGGACATATTGCATTTGGAGGGGTATATTTTACACGGGGAGATTCTGGTAGATGCCCGTTAAGTAAGTGTACAAAAAGTAGATCCCGGGTTGCAAATGTCCGGCCACCCTAATGTAAGGGATAGACATAAGGACATCCTTACAAAGGATAAATTCGGGTTGAAATTTTCAAAGGGTTAAATAAAAAGTGCAAACTAGATGGGCCAAAAGGTTCTTGGACACACAAATCAGGCACACTTAGTGGCAAATCTGTGGGAGTGCAATCCTATCACACCATCTGTTGTGGCGTCCGCAGATCACTCCATCTAAAGGTGCCCATAAACGTTACAATTATTGTATACAATATTGTATACAATATCACATCTTATAGCATATCGGTTTTGCAATGAGATCAGATGAGATGAGATCTAGTACAAAAAGTATGTGCAGCACATAACTTTTTGTACTAGATCTCATCTGATCTCATCGCAAAACCGATATGCTATGAGATGCGATATTGTATACAATATTGTATACAATAATTGTAACGTGTATGGGCACCTTTAGACATTAACCTTATGATGTTATATGCTGACCATTTACTCTGAATTACATTCATTGAATGAGTTTGGTTGTTTTTTTTAACCTCTACTAATGTTCTATGTCACAATTTATCTTTCTAGATCCATCACCCTCATATTTTACTGTACAGCAGCCAAATAACATCACAGCTGATACAGAAGGTTCTGTGACTCTCAACTGCTCATACAGACATAACAGTGATTACAGAGATACAGATGTCCTGTGGGTCAGTGCTTACTGGATAGTGGACAGCACTAGTGGCCCTTACGCCTACCACCCCTACCAGGAAATGGTCCATCCCAGATATAAGGGAAGAACAGAGATACAGGGACTAGCAGACCTCCGCATACAGGGGGTGCAGGGAGAAGACAATGCCACCTACTACTGCTTTCTGATGATCAAGGTGTGTACAAGTAATGGCAAAGATCAACACATGGCTGTACACGGAGAAGGAACCAGACTGACCATAAGAGGTAACAATACAATTACTGATAAAGGTATAAGATAATGATTAGTTATTATGGATGTGCTGCATGTGATCCACCTTCATACACATGGCTGATAGATGGGTTCATGCTCGTATATTGTTCCGTAGAAGCAGTATATAAAATATACACATACGGTTTATAGCAGGTAAGTGTTAAGGAGCCCACACACTAGAAAGATATGTGATATTAAGATTTCCCTTAGGTCCCCCCATCATTCCTGGACAAAACATTTTGTGCAGAGATTTATCTTAAGTATTGAGATCCTGTGCTGCCGGCACGGGATCCCCCAGAAGATTTCCGTGCATGCCACTGACAAGTAGGCATGCGCCCAACATCACTCCTAACCAACACCCGTCGATCTCCCCGTCACTCACCACATTGACTGCACAGCCCACGCACGCACCGATGCTCCCCCGAATACCCGAGTGCCCAAATGCACCCGAGCACCTTAATACCCAAACGCCCCAACACCTGAGTGCACTAACTAGGGGTGCACTTTTCGTGTTTCGTGTTTTGAGGCTGGATCTCCAGCCGTGTTTTGGATCTGGATAAGTTCCAAAAACACCACCCTTTCTGTATTTTGTGTTTCATGTTTTGGATCTGGATTTAAAAAAAAAAAAAAAACATAAAAACCACTAAAACTGCAGAATTTGTTTTTTTCGTTTATTATTAACCTCAATAACATTAATTTCCACTCATATAAAGTCTATCCTGAACACCTCACAATATTGTTTTTAGGCCAAAAGATTGCACCGAGGTAGCTGGATGACTATGATAAGCGACACAAGTGTGCGACACAACCACGTGGCTCATCTAGGAGTGGCACTGCAGCGGCAGACAGGATGGCAGTTTGAAATACTAGGCCCCAAAGAGCACATAATGCAAAGAAAAAAAGGTACAAGATCAATGAATTAATGGCAGTATCATTGGACTAGGATTAAACAACAGTATCACTAGACTTTATCGGCAGTACCACTGGCCTGAATTTATGCAGTATCACTGGACTGAAACTATACAACAGTATCACTGGACTGGAATTATAGTTATACAGCTGTATCACTGTACTTTATCGGCAGTAACACTGGACTGAATTTATGCAGCAGTATCACTGGACTTTAATGGCAGTACCACTGGCCTGAATTTATGCAGTATCACTGGACTGAAACTATACAACAGTATCACTGGACTGGAATTATAGTTATACAGCTGTATCACTGTACTTTATCGGCAGTAACACTGGACTGAATTTATGCAGCAGTATCACTGGACTTTAATGGCAGTACCACTGGCCTGAATTTATGCAGTATCACTGGACTGAAACTATACAACAGTATCACTGGACTGGAATTATAGTTATACAGCTGTATCACTGTACTTTATCGGCAGTAACACTGGACTGAATTTATGCAGCAGTATCACTGGACTTTAATGGCAGTACCACTGGCCTGAATTTATGCAGTATCACTGTACTTTATCGGCAGTAACACTGGACTGAATTTATGCAGCAGTATCACTGGACTTGATTTAATGGCTGTATCACTGGACTGGACCTATACAGAAGCACCACCAATGGACTTTTATGGCTGGCAGCACAGGACACCAGCAGCACTAGGCAGCACGGGACACCAGCAGCACAGGACACCAGAAAGAAGATATTTCCCCTGTGAGGGAGAAAAGGAAAGGTGGCGCTGCAACGGGAGAGGGTTCACTAGCAGCTGCTAAAGTTTCAGGTTAGTCGGACCTGAGGTATGGAAATGACAAAAAAGAATTGGGGGTCGCAGCATTCATAACCTTGTATAAAAAATTTCTATATGGAAAATGATAAAAATATTGGACTGATTTCACATTAACATTAAAGACATTGAATATACTAATACAATATGTGACCAATTGTTAAAAAACACCCAATACCGTCCACCTTGTTTGAAGACCATAGTGTTCTTTTATCTCCCAGAAGCTCGAAGCCTGGACATATGAAGCTGAATTGTTGTCCAAAGTGAGGGATTAGTGCACCGCAGCTGTGGTCAATATGAGGGGTGGAAAAAGTCCTATTCCAAGTGTAGTGTATGTCCAGAAGAGGTTGGTATCATCTGAGGCTGGTCCGGATCACTCCAAACATGCAAGTGTGGGCAGGGTACCTATGCAGTGAGGGGGAGTGGTGGCCATGCAGGCGATTGAGGGGCCCAGGCCCTTCCCCCCCTGTCAGAGCTGCAGGCCCAGGCCAGTTGTCCCCACAGCACCCCCTGATGGTGGCCCTGGAAGTGCAGTGCCTTTGTCTCGTCTGGCGCAGGCAGAGGCTGGGGGCAGATGGAGGCTGTCGGCAGCCCAGCAACTTTCCCAAATGCTGGGTTTGCCCCCAGGAAGACGTAGGCACCAACAGCATATTTCCCATAGCTTCGCGAGGACGTCATCTTCAAGCGTCTGCTTTCAAAACTCTGCAACCATGTGCAGTGTGAATGGTGGCGATCTGGAGAATCCTAAAACATCACTGCGGTGTCCATGTGAAAACGCCCGGATCTGACAAGAATTGTAACTGTGGGCCTCATTCAGACCTGTTCACCCCGCAGAATGAGAACACATCCCCTCGCATGTGGCCAAAGAGGAGAGAAATCGCTTTTGCCGAGCAGCCGGCGATCATTAAATAGATGCAGCGAACAAAAAAAGAGACAATTGTGAGGGCACTTTAGTCAGAGTATCTCATATAAGCACTGTGGGGTTATTCTGGTTCACTCCTTCTGGCAAATTCCTTCTTAGATGGACAAAACCATGTGCACTGCAGGGGGGAAGATGTAACTTGTGCAGAGAGAATTAGATTTGGGCAGGGGCGGAACTACCGCCGGTGCAGACGGTGCAGTGCACCTGGGCCCAAGAAGTTAAAGGGGCCTGATGCCGCCGTCTGCCCGGCATGACATATTTAACATGTCTGCATCCATTCCGACACGGGACTGGTCTACTCCAGTAGCCTAGCAACAGGCAGCCAATTGTAAGGCTGCCTGTTGCTGCTCTGAGACTCCGAGCAGACAGGAAGAGATTCTGCTCCGAGGCGGAGCATGCAGGTGGAGCAGAGGAGCGGCAGCGACTCACTGGAGTACCAGGCAGCCAAAGTAAGTACACTCAAGGGGGGGCAGGGGGCCGCACCGCTGAGCACAAATTATAAAAATGGTGGCTGGGTCACACTGCACTGCACAATCATTTTTCAATATGGGGCGGGAGGGGGGGGTTCTACGTTTCAGTGTTCATGTCAACTGTGAAAAACCCCATGTCACCTTTTGACTGTTGACCTTCCCCATGTCGACCCAAGGACCATGTCAACCTAAGACATGTCTATCTTCAGTCATGTTGACCTTCCTGCAGGTCGACTTTAATGCATGTTGAACTAATGGTGTTGACCTAATGCTTGTCGACCAACATGTTGTCTACCCAATGATCCACACCCACCTATACAATTGCTGAAGGGGAGTTTGTAAGATGTGGTTCTGTAGAAGCGCAGGGCATCTCTACAGTACAGGGAGGTTGGGACTGCCCAGCACCTCGGGGAGCAATGTCCATGTCCCCTAACTGATGAAATCAGGAGTGCTAGGCCACGCCCCTCTACTGGAAGCCGCACCCACCCTTTTATTACAAACCTATGTTCTAGTTATTGACCCATGCGCTAGGCACTGATCCATGTGCTAGGTACTGACCCATGCACTACACACTGACCCATGCGCTAGGTACTGACCCATGCGCTACACACTGACCCATGCGCTAGGTACTGACCCATGCGCTAGGCACTGATCCATGTGCTAGGTACTGACCCATGCACTACACACTGACCCATGCGCTAGGTACTGACCCATGCACTACACACTGACCCATGCGCTAGGTACTGACCCATGCGCTAGGTACTGACCCATGCGCTAGGTACTGACCCATGCGCTACACACTTACCCATGCACTAGGTACTGACCCATGTGCTACACACTGACCCATGCGCTAGGTACTGACCCATGCACTACACACTGACCCATGTGCTACACACTACTGACCCATGCACTACACGCTGACCCATGCACCTTTATTAAAAATCCCTAGAGCCTTCCCCAAATACATAGGGCGGTATTCAATGAGCCTGATTCGCCAGGTTTTTATGGCGAATTTGTGCTGTTTGGCGAATTTCTGACAAGAACGGTGAATCACCCTATTCAATGACCACATGGCGAATACATTTGAAGGTTTTTTTCGCCATGATTCACCGAGTAGCAATCGCTATCTTTTTATGGAGAAGTGGAATGTGAACTTTTAAAATAAAGTGTTTTGTTTTTTACATTTGGTGTCAAAAAATCAGGAATTTTATTCTGAGGAGGGGCATGCTACTTTTATTCATGTGCTGTAAGCACATGAATATATATTTAATTTTAAAAAATAATATATATTTTTTTTTTTACACAGCAGCCAGCAGGGGCCGCCGGAGCCGAGCCGCTCATTACATATTCATATATTCACTGCACGATTATTACGATCGTGTGTAGTGAATATACGCCCCCCTGCTGGCACCCCCGGGGGGGCAGCCTGTGCTGCCTGGCACCCGGGGAGCCCACCTAACCCCCCACAAAGGTCTGGGCTAGGCAGAGAGACTACCATCTCTCTGCCTGGCACCGTCCTCAGGCTCCCTGCGGCAATCGCCGCAGGAGCTCATATTCGCCAGTCAGGGGCTCGCTGCCCCTGACTCGTTGAATACCAGAGCCCGCCGGCTCCGGAACGTGGCGAATGTGCAGCGAATCCAAAAAAGGATTCGCTGCACCTCGCAGGTATTCACATTGAATACCGCCCATAGTTATTAGTGTCACTTTGGGGCCTATTTCTGAAAATAAACTCATGGGTTATCCCCAGAAAACATGTTTGAGGTATTACTTGGATCTGACTTGTGGGCAGTGCCAGATTAAGCCTTCGGGGGCCCGGGGCACTTTAGACAGGGGGGCCCCCTTGCACTTGTCATTACTGGCCACAAACTGCATGGGGGAATATTACACTCAAAACACAGAGTAAAGGCAGTATAAACTTGGTCAATGGGTAACTACAGGGGATATATATATATACTAGGTGATTCATCGCGCCCTACGGGCGCTCTTCACACCGTCGTAAGGGGCTGCGCCCCCTTAATTTGTGAATATTTGCATATGAGAAAGATGGTTAGAATTGTATGAAAGATGCCTGTATTGCAACTTGAGTTATAGGTGAAATGTGCTAAATAGAGAGCATATGATGTGGAAGGGGGTGTGTATTGTTTTGTTTAATTAAAAAGCGGTCACAGAGTAAGATGTACATTGATAGTGTGGAGGGTACAGTGACATTTGTGGGTGTGGGGGGGCTGTGTGTGCGTGTTGTTTAGGTGTGTGTGTGCAATAGTATAGTAGGGTGTTTCTGAGTCAGCGGCTCCCCACTGGCAGAGGTCACGACACAGGAAAACCGGAGGCTGGGTAGTGATAGGGGTGTGTGGGCATAAGGGGGACTAAAGAGGAGGGTGGGAGATACTGTGCAGCTTCTGCCAGTGGGTGAGGGTCCAGCGTGGCAGTACAGGAGTACAGGGTGGTGGCCCTTAGTCAGTGTCTCCTCCTACTGGGTGGGAGTTCGGGTGCATGAGAGCAGGAGGCTGGGCTATGAGGCATGATAGGGGCATGTGGGCAAAACAGCGTCAGCGACTCCCCAGTGGTGGAAGTTACGGTTCAGGAGAGCAGGAAGCTGGGTAGTGATAGGAGTGTGTGAGTTTACGGGGGACTAAAGAGGGGCTTAGGGGTGCCTTGAATTGCGGGAGGGGCGCGGGGGGTGCCGTGAATCAAGGGAGGGGGGGCGCAGGTGTCGGCGAATCGTGGGAGAGGGCGGGGGTCCGCAAAGCGTGGGAGGGGGCGTGAATTGCGCAAGGGGGGGTTGCGAAACGTGGGAGGGGGGGTCCGTGAATTGCGGGAGGGGGGGGGCACGGGGCGCGATGAATCACCTAGTTGGTTCTATATTCTTGTAGAAGGATGGTAGGATGTTGCTGTCATTCAGAATGCATTTACATAAACAGTAATAGTAGCAGTAAAAGGTCTGACTTAAAACACCTACAGTAAAACAGAATAGGTGTTATATATTATACAAAGAATTGGTTGATGATGTGTAGGTTGACGTGCACATAGTTCATAGTTGTCACTGGAAAAAAATTGCTACAAGAAAAAATCAACACAGAAAATTCAACACATGTAAATGTTGACATAAGTGTGGCACTTCATCGGTGTCCATGTCGACACATGAGAATGAATATGAAAACATTCCAAAAAAGAAAAATAAATCTTCAAAAACTCATGCCAACCTTTTTCATTGTCGACCATAGCCGTGCCAGTGTTTTGCATGTGCTATTTAATCCTGGGGTTGCCGTAAATCGCGCGCGGGGGTGGGGGAGGAGGTGAGGGGTGTCCGCGAATCACGGGAGGAGGGGTCGTGGGTGGATGCCGTGAATTGCGGGATGGGGGGGGTCGCGGGTGGGGTGTGGGTGCCGCGAATTGTGGGGGGGGGTGCGGGGGGTTGCAGTGAATCGCGAGAGGGTGGGTCGCGGGGGCGGGGGGTTGCCGCAATGACAGGAGGGGGGGTCAGGGGTGGGGAATCGCGGTAGGGGGGCACCGTGAACCGCGGGAGGGGGGGCCCGGGGGTTGGCGCGAATCGTGGGGGGGGGCGCGGGGTGCCGCGAATCGCAGGAGGGGGGGTGTCACAGGGTGGGGCCGCGAATCGCGGGAGTCACCAGGGGGGTGCCGCGAATTGCAGGGGGTGTGCTGCAAATCGCGGGAGGGGGGGTCGCGGGGAGTGCCGTGAATCGCCACAAAAAAAATCAACACAGAAAGTTCAACACATGTAAATGTTGACATAAGTGTGGCACTTCATTGGTGTCCATATTGACACATGAGAAGGAATATGAAAACATTCAAAAAAAGAAAAATAAATCTTCAAAAACTCATCTCAACCTTTTTCATTGTCGACCATAGCCGTGCCAGTGTTTTGCATGTGCCATTTAATCCTGGGGTTGCCGTGAATCGCACGCGGGGGTGGGGGGGGAGGGAGGAGGTGAGGGGTGTCCGCGAATCACGGGAGGAGGGGTCGTGGGTGGATGCCGTGAATTGCGGGGGGGGTGTGGGTGCCGCGAATTGTGGGAGGGGGGGGCTCGGGGGGTTGCAGTGAATCGCGGGAGGGTGGGTCGCGGGGAGTTGCCGCAATGACAGGAGAGAGGGGGGTCAGGGGTGGGGAATCGCGGTAGGGGGGGCCGGGGGGTTGGCGCGAATCGTGGGAGGGGGGGTCGCGGGGTGCCACGAATCGCAGGAGGGGGGGGGTTTCACGGGGTGGGGCCGCGAATCGCGGGAGTCACCGGGGGTGCCGAGAATTGCAGGGGGTGTGCTGCAAATCGCGGGAGGGGGGTCGCGGGGGGGTGCCGCGAATCGCCACAAGAAAAAATCAACACAGAAAGGTCAACACATGTAAATGTTGACATAAGTGTGGCACTTCATTGGTGTCCATGTCGACACATGAGAATGAATATGAAAACATTGAAAAAGTGAAAAATAAATCTTGTCAACCTTTTTCATTGTCGACCATAGCCATGTCAGTGTTTTGCATGTGCCATTTAATTGTGGGGATGCCGTGAATGGGGGGGGGGGGGGAGGGAGGGAGGGAGGTGCATACCTCCCAACATGACCCTCTCCAGGAGGGACACATTGCTCTGTTTCTGGACTTTCGTCTTAATTTATGGATTACCATCACCTGTGTTTCTGGGCTTTCTTCTTAATTTATGGATTACCATCACCTGTGCTTAAACACCTTTCTTATCAATTACCCTGTTTAAAACAGGTGATGACAATCATAAATTAAGATGGAAGTCCACAACCCAGCGTTACAGCTCCAGACACACTTTGAGTGACAGATGTAGCCAAATATATAAGAGATATATATATACAGTATATATATATATATATATACACATACCACATGAAAAGCCTGTGTTTGTCTTTCTGCACCTTACTGTGTAGGAGACCTCACAGTCCCAGTGCTGCCTCTGATTAAACAACCCCCCCCCCCCCCCCCATGACTAGGCTGCTGCTGCTGTCCTCCATGGGCCTGAGAAGCATGTAATGAGCCCCACCAATCAGAGCTCAGCACAAACGTCTCAGCCTCTTCCCTCTTGTGCAAAGTGACTTAGTCAACTCCCAGTAATGCACCCGGGGTACTGAACCCTTTTCCCCCTGCTTTAATCCTGCCCTGCTTGTGGGTATTAATACATTTTGGTTATACTGTACCTACAGTCATAGGTGCCGATTTATATTTTTGCTGGTGGGTGCTCAAGCCAAAAACATAGGAGTGTGGCTTCATGGGGAAAGGGCGTGGCCACAGAATAATACCAATTTATATTACGCAGCACAGTTGTTTCCAATATTCAATGTAACAATGTAACAATACACACCATGAAATGAATTGAAAGTAGACGATGCCACCAAAAGGATTTAGTAGTATTACTTACATGACTATACTGTACATCACAGACCAAATGCACAATCCTACAGCATGGCTTTGAGACACTGCTGATATAGTGAACGCAACAAAACAGTATAGGCTGTTTAGGAAAAAGGAGGAGGGGATAGGGGATTTTCAAGATCCGCACTAATATCTTTACTCGTGTATAATAAATAGTGGTGGTGCTACCTGTGTGGTAGGATTACAATGAAATTTTAGATTTTTTTATTTAAAATTTAACTTTTATTATTATCCCTAAAAAAATTCGGTACTTGTTTCCTAGCACGGCCACAACGATCATAATCGCGGTTATCGGGGGTAAAATCGGGGCCATCGCGGGCATCGCATGCGCAAAAAAATCTGGTGCGATGGGCCAGACGCGATGCCGCGATTTCCCCATAGAGAACAATGTTAAATGCCTCAATTTACCCGCGATGACCACGATTTCCCATAGGAAACAATGTGAAATGGCTCAATTTACCCAAATTATCATAGGAACAATGGTAAATGGGCCAAAAACACCCCTGAACATTGAAATGTCCCCCCAAAAGTAGTTTACGCCACCACGTGATCAACGTGAACCCGAAGCGTGGCGAGCGCAGCGAGCCCGCGAGGGGCAGCGGTACGCGTCCTCCGACCTTTTCATACCCCTACTATCCACTAGGGCGTGGAGTGAGAATAGAATAGTGTGGCGAGCGCAGCGAGCCACCGAGCCTGAAGCGTGGCGAGCGCAGCGAGCCCCGCGAGGGGACGCGGATACCTGTGAAGCCCGCGAAGGGACGCGTTTACCTGTGAAGGTATCCGCGTCCCCTCGCGGGGCACGCTGCGCTCGCCACACTATTCTATTCTCACTCCACGCCCTAGTGGATAGTGGGGGTATGAAAAGGTCGGAGGACGCGTACCGCCGCCCCTCGCGGACTCGCTGCGCTCGCCACGCTTCGGGTTCACGTTCATCGCGGGGTGGCGTGAAATACTTTTGGGGGGACATTTCACTGGTCAGGGGGGTTTTTTGGGCTTTCTGGCCCATTTACCATTCTTCCCTATGATGATTTGGGTAAATTGACCCATTTAACATTGTTTCCTATTGGAAATCGGGGTCATCGCGGGTAAATTGAGGCATTTAACATTGTTCCCTATGGGGAAATCACGGCCATCGCGGGTGGACCATTTAAGCATTTTTAGGCGCACACGACGCGACCGACCCGATTTTTCACTGTTTTCAATGCATTTCAATGGAAAAATCGGGGGCATCGCGTCGGTCGCGTCGCAGGCCACTAAAATTACCCCCAATGGCCAAGATTTGTGGCCGTGCTAGGAAGCAAGTACCAAAAATTCCCTTCGTTCAGGGTATACTGTACATTAGTTTATTTATCTTCCTTTTTGTTTCTACATAACAGTATAGGCTACATGGGGCATATTCTATATCACACATCTTCATTCATCATTATTGTACATAACATGGGTTGTTTGCTTTACCTAAGCATGCTGGGCTGGGCAGGAGGACCAGAGTGAGAGATCGCGCTACAGGGAGCCAGGACAGGAGGCCGTAGGATGCTCACGTGGCAGTAGTGGCAGCTGGCACATGCATGCCTGCATGACCACACCTGATTACCAGCGGTGGGCAGCTGGCCTGTAGACAAAAACTCAAGAGATGATTACATCATCATCTTGCGAGCACATCTGGCGTAGCAGGCAGCTCCGCAGAGGCGGCACACGGCACACAGCCTCCCTTTCCGAGCATGAGCCTGTCGGCCCGACCCCTCTAACGCTCTTAGATGATATCACCCCCTCAGGGGTCGCTTGCCCACAGAAGCTAGCAGGCCGGGCAGCACCAGCACATAGTGGGAGGCTATGTGGAGGACTTTTTTGACACCAGGAATCCCGGAATCCAGGAGACTGGAAAAGCCTCCTTGAGGGCCTGGTGGGTGCTTAACATTTTCCGTGGGTGCTCAGGCCCGGGAGCACCCAAGGAATAGGGGTCTATGCATACAGTAATCAGTATTGCTTTAACTTTTCTTAAGTAAGCTATCACAGCCGTCTCACTGGATTGTATGTGATATAATCTGTTACAGAATTTGATGTAGAGCCACGATATATAGGAAATCTTCTAGTGATCATCCGTTCTGTCGCTGGGCTGGTCGTTCTGCTCATCCTCTGTGGGATCCTGGTTTACTCCAAAAGAAAAGGTGAGAGGACTTTGACTGCTCCTTTCCACTGTACTACAGTAATACTGCTGGTAATCCAGTAACCGGTTTTCCAAGAATCTCAGCTGTGGCTCTCTCTATCTCATCTCTGTCTATTTTAGCTTCATCTTTATCTCATTTGTGCCTCTATCTCAGCTCCATCTCTGTATCTCAGCTCTGTCTCTCTATCTCAACTGTGCCTCTATCTCAGCTGTGCCTCTATCTCAGCTCTGTATCTCTCTATCTCAGCTCTGTCTCTCTCTGTCTCAGCTCTGTCTCTCTCTGTCTCAGCTGTGCCTCTATCTCAGCTCTGTATCTCTCTATCTAAGCTGTGCCTCTATCTCAGCTCTGTCTCTGTATCTCAGCTGTCTATGTATCTCAGCTTTGTATCTCTTTATCTCAGCTCTGTATCTCTCTATCTAAGCTATGCCTCTATCTCAGCTCTGTCTCTGTATCTCAGCTCTGTATCTCTCTATCTCAGCTCTGACCAGCTCTATCTTAGATCTGTCTCTGTCTCTATCTCAGCTGTGCCTTTATCTCAGCCCCATCTCTGTATCTCAGCTCTTCTTCTCTCTATCTCAGCTCTGACCCTCTCTATCTCAGCTCTGTATTTATCTCAGCTGTCTCTGTATCTCAGCTCTGTATCTCTGTATCTCAGCTCTGACCCTCTCTATCTTAGCTATTCCTCTATCTCAGCTCCGTTTCTATATCTCAGCTCCATCTCTGTATCTCAGCTCCATCTCTGTATCTCAGCTCTGTATCTCTCTATCTCTATGCTCTTCTCTCTAATGATCACATAATTAGTGAGGATGCATACTTACCTAACCCCCTGGAATGGAAAGGAGGGTCCCGGAAATCGGGTCCCCCTCCCAGCCGTCTGTAAGTGTGAGCAAGTCTACCGCATTTAGCGGGGTCCTCGCATCAGCATCTCCCTCCTGGCATTTTGGGCGGAGAGTGGGGCTAAAATGACACATTTGATGGAACTTAAATGGCAAAAACCAATGGGTCACCCGAGCATTCACCTCCTTATTTGTATGCATCCACTGTAAGGGTGCATGGTCTGTGCACTCTTGTACCAATAAATAATATCTTAAGGACTCAACTGCCCACTTAATGGCTAAGCACTCTTGCTCTAGAGTTGAGTACTTGCACATTTGAGTCGCTAGTCTCCATACCCCTTTTTATCCTGTTGGCCCTATTTGTTGCTACATGACACTGAGCACTACACCCCAGTTTGTTAACAATTTTGACTCCTAGATCCTTTTCCATTTCTGATTTACCCCGTGCCACCCGCTTAGGTTATAACTAGCATACTGGTTTGGTCTCCCAAGATGCATAACCTTGCACTTATCCACATTGTCCCCATGCCTTATCCTGTAGGCGAAAGGCCCAAAAGGAAGTAGTTTAAGGGTGAGACCCCCCTCCAAGTGGAATGGAGAAATGCTGTTTTGGATGCAGCCACTGTAGCTACTATTGCAAAAAACGGGGTTGTAATACACGCTCTACTGAAAGGTAAATGGAGATCCACACATACCAACTATTTCCTACAAATTGCGAATTCCTTCTGTTTCCTCTCAATTGGAATCCATATACATGGAAAATAAAACACATACAATATTATGTTCAAAAGTCTATATAAAGTCCTTCTTGATATAGAGGGGGATTGTAACCAATCACCCTATATGTATGGTGGGATGGTGTAGTATTGACTTCAGTGTTCTAGGTGATTTAATACACTTACTTTTGCTTACTTAGACTAAAGTGATGACATGTACATAAAGGTTTCTTTTAGGTGGTAATCCTACCCAAATTCTCCAATGAAATTATGTTCTAGTCACCACATGATCACACAATCGTAAGAATGAATTTACGTTTCGCTTACATTAGAATAAGGAACGCCATATTCATAAAGGTTTCTTTAGTAATGTCCTCTCATATACCATATGGGGGAAAGGTTTTTCTTGCACACTCCAAACCATATAATGGAAACCAAAAAGACAAAATGCTGTAAAAATCATAAATTTATTTCGGTACTTGTGTATTTTCTGGGCGCCTAATACTTCCATCGTAGGGAATTGTACAACCAAAAATCGGTCACATCGCATCGCCGATTTTTAATTGTACAGGCACCCAGATGCCTGATATCCTGCCCTGTGCACGCCTGCGAATTGCTCAGTATGGAGTGTGAACATGTCGCAGGCCTGCAATTAGCTGCAAACCCATTCGCAGCCGCTCACCATGGAATGAGTTTTCCAGTGTGCACAGTTGCTGTGATAGAAACAGGCTGATCGTGGCCGGAGCTGACGTCACAGACCCTCCCCTATAATACCCGGACACGCCTGCTTTATCTCTGTCACTCCCAGAAAATGTCCAGAAAACCCACAAATGCCGGCTGTCTGTCGCTCACCTTACATGTGCCCAGTGATCAAAAAAGTATCAGGACTTCATCACAGGACGGCATCGCACATGCGCAATGCGCAGTCTATCGATAGGCCTGAAAATTGCAATCAGATATTAGATTTTGTGTTTTATTCAAAATAATTAGAAATAGTCAGACTGCACAGACAGTGCTCGACAGTTCTCAACAGCAGCCCCCACCAGTGGGGGAGCACAGTGCACACTCTTGACGGAGGTTGTTTTTTTTGCAACCCTGTATATTTCCCCCAGTGCACCTGGCAACTAATAAAGTTAAAAAAGGTCTGCCCCAGGCTTAAAGAACGTGGAGGGTCAGTGTCCTACCTGGTGGTGGCATGGTTTTGGTGGATGGTGGCTCATCAGTTTCTAACTGCTGGGGGCTGAGATCTGTCACTCCACACTTGGTTTTGGCACGGCTGCGCTTGCTGAGCAAATGCAGAACCAGAGGACTGGCTGGCTTGGCAGCAGCAGCAGCCGGTGTCAGTGTATGGTTGCTGGGCTGGATGAAGTACTCTTCCCCCCGGTGATAGAATGCACCCCCTGATCCCAGCGCACAAGCTCAGGGCTGCGCTGCTCGTAGGGTCCCCATTGACAGTGCCAGAATAAAAGCAACCAGCCAGGTCAGCCAGGGTCCCTGCCACCTCTTCTTCTCCATTAGCCTTGGGGCCACCCACTTATTAAACTGAAGTCCTGTGCAAGGAAGCTGGAGTCAGGCTCCAACTCCAGGGTCAGGGCTTCTCCAAATGCATCCAGGCGGTACAGCACCTTTCCATGATCCTGGGGTGGTGGCCCCTGGCCGGCATCAGCTTCCACCCTGACAGGGGCCACCAGCTCTTCTTCCACTGATATAGCTGCAGCCAACCGGGCACAGAGCAGTGCTGCCATGCAGGGCAGCAGGAGACGCACACACTTCATCCTTGGCGCAGTTAGGGGACAGTCAGTGCGCAGTGGCCCTCTGTGCGTAATGCTGCGCTCAGCGCAGGTCAATGGGTGCTGCGGGGTGTATAAGGCTGTGTACAGCAGCACTCACACAGCCGCGGGAGGGAGCATCTGCAGTTACCTCCTCAGTGCTGACGGCTGCAGTCCCGGCTCCACAAAGCAGCTGAGGGCAGGTCAACAGGATGGGGCCAGGCGGAGGAGATCTGTGTCCGCGTCCCCCGCCATTCTGGTAATTCGCAGGTGCTGAGATTTGGCTTCTGCGGTCCGGAGATGGGCCGCACTCCACCAGTTGCAGGTCCCTCTTATAGTGTGCACCCAGCTTTACTCTCCTTGAGAGGCAGCTGTTGCTTGTGTCCTTAGGAGTGTATACAATGTGTCTATGTTACATTTGAAATTACACAAATGTATATTTCATTTACAGATGACGGTGTATGTGAAGAAATGTCATATACTGTGATGTACACAAAGGTGAGACTCTATTAGTTATTATATATAATTACACATGATCAGGGCCGGCTCTACCATTAGGCAGCTTTAGGCAGCTGCCTAGGGCACCAGGATCTGGGGGCGCCACCAATCTGCTTATCAAAAAAATCAAGGATGTCTATGAGGATCCTTGTTTTATTTAATGCAGGTGACAGGTGTGGAACTTCTAAGACCTCACATCCGTACTTTCCTTAGAGGCATACTTCCCTACTTTGCTGGCCCTCCTCCTTGTACTCTATTGTGGGTGGCAAAGGGGACCTTCAGAGAAAGCAGGGGACTTGCCAACATTCCCCAGGGGCTGGGAGGTCCACCCGATTTTTGGGAGTCTCCCCGCTTTTCCGGAATATTACGCAAGTATGCCTTAAGGGGTTGGGAAGTGGGTATTGGTGGCAGTATGGGGAGGGGGAGTAGGTTGAAGTTTTGCCTAGGGTGCCGAGAAGCCTTACACCAGCCCTGCATATGATCTGTACATGATAACAATCCAGGTTCACCAACATTCTAGATGCCCCGTCTGGGAGAGAGCAGCCAGCGCAGTGCAGCAGGGGGCGGGGCAGGTGGTGTGATGCGCCATAGGGCGCATGGTGTGGCGCAACGCTTGCTGTCACGTCATGATGGCCGCATTCCTGCTATACAAAGCCGATAATAAAGGGATGACCGGTGGTCAGGAGGCCGTCAGTCACATTACCGACTCTGGCATCTGGAAGGAGGGAAAACCGACAGGAGTCAGGTAAGTATACTCACCACCCCCTAACCCTCCCTCCTGGCAGCCACCCCCCCCCCCCCCACAGCATGACCCTAACCCTCCTCCTGGCAGCCTAACCCTAAGTCCCACACCAGGGGGGATGGGGGGGTGGGTGGGTACAGCTGTCCCAGGCCCCACCTCTGGAAAGGCCCAGGCAGCTCATTTTGCCAACCGCAACCCCCCTTCCCCAACTGCCTCCACTGGGCTGCCTGTGCTGCGCTTGGTGCACTGAACAAAGCACAGGCTTCTTCAATGCTGGAGGCCGGCGGCCAATTAAAGTGCTGCACTGGATTTTGATCAAATCTGAGCTTGTGTACCATTAGCCAATCAGAGTGGCTGCCGGTACACAAGCTCTGATTGGCTCACCAGCCGGTGCTGCATTTTAATTGGCTGCCAGCGTCCTGCATTGAATAGGACTGTGCTTCAGGACCTGCTGCATTCAGCAAGAGGGCAGTAAGTGAAGGCGGGGGGGGATGGGGGGAGATGGGGGGGCGAAGGGGCGTGGACTGGAAATCAGTCCCGGGACCCAAAATTCCTAGTGCCAGCCCTGCCAGTGGCAATCAGATTATGTCTATCATTTCCTAGGAAGCAACAGGGACATTATAGAGATACCTATTTAAATATTTAGAAGCTTTAGTAAATTTACCTGATATACTCCAATGTCTAACTGTGTACGAATGATCTTACAAACATGGGCCTGATTCGGACCTGCTCGCTGGGCTGCGAGTGTTTGGAACCTAGCAAACTGGTGCCCCCCCCTGCAAAATCCTGCCTCAAGAGGGGATTTTTGGTGCTGCAAACAGATGTGTAGGGGTGCACATCCGCTTGTATGCGGCTGCTCAGAGGAAATAATTTGATTTTCCTCCTCTTCCTGCCACTCACAGCCACCGCGTAGCCCAGGACTCACTCGGCTGCGAGCATAAAAATGACTTCATTTTGCCAGGCACTCCAGGCATTTCCTTGGGCGCGCCCACCTTTTCTGAAGGCGTGCCCATGAAATGCTGGGGATCCACCCTGTCAATCACTAGATTAGCTGGAGATCCCATACACAGTATTATGGCTGCTGAAGAGTCAGGCGGATCTGTAATCCAGGTATGGTGTCATTGCAGAACCCCAGGCAAGAGCCGGCAGGTGACTATTATAATTTCACGGGATGAGTTGAGAAGATTGGAGGACGGTGGAGCAATGGTGAGTACAATAGAGGAGAATAGAGTGGTCTCACAATGTATAGCTGGTCTCCTGGGGGTCATGGTAGCCACCTGACACTATTATACTGACCTACTGTTGGATGAAACGGACCTTATTACAGAGCTCAGTATACTCCCAGTGGTGATGTCACAAAAGCAGAGGGAAAAGCCTTCGACACCGTACCACACAAGAGGTTGATAAATAAAATGGAGATTAGGGGCAAATATCTGTAGATGGGTAGGGAACTGGCTGTGTAATAGAGAACAAAGAGTGGTCGTGAACAGTGCCGTATCTAATATACCAGTACTAAGTGGAGTGCCACAGGGTTCGGTTCTAGGGCCCATTTTGTGTAACATTTTTATTAACGATATTGGGATGGGGTCACTCAGCAATGTATCCATCTTTGCGGACGATACAAAACTGAGCAGAGTTATTAAATCATCAGAAGATGTCACCACGCTTCAAAATGATCTTGACAATCTAGGCGAGTGGGCAAAAAAGTGAAAGATGAGGTTCAATGTGGACAAATGCAAGGTCATGCACCTTGGGAGACATAACCAGTGTGCTAGTTATAACCTAAGCGGGGATGAATTGGGTAATTCAGTACTCGAAAAGGATCTAGGAGTCCAAATAGACAACAAACTAGGGTGTAGTGCCCAATGTAATATAGCAACAAAAAATGCCAATAAAACTCTAGCATGTATTAAAAGGGGCATGGAAACTAGGGACTCAAAAGTAATTATGCCTCTATACAAATCATTGGTTAGACCGCACCTTGAATACGGAGTACAATTCTGGGCCCCGCACTATAAAAAGGACATCATAGAATTAGAAAAAATCCAAAGAAGAGCAACAAAGCTTATTAGGGGAATGGAGACTTTAAGCTACGAGGAGAGATTAAGCAAGCTGGGACTATTTACACTAGAGAAGAGACATTTAATGGGCATATGCTCAACATGTACAAATATATCAGGGGCCAATATAAGGAACTGTCAAACACCCTTTTTTCTGCTAGACAGGAATCTAGGACGCGAGGGCACGAGTTTAGATTAGAGGAAAAAAGATTTTGTTCATCTAGAAGAAAAAATTTCTTTACAGTCAGAGCAGTCAAACTGTGGAACTCTCTTCTTGAAGAAGTGGTGTCGGCAGATGCTATAAATACGTTTAAAATAAGGTTGGATAAACATTTATTGGTTAAAAACATCCATGGGTATGAATAGGTAACATAATCTGTCTTTAAAATATCAGAACATACTATACAACAAGGGATAAGCTACTTTAAACACAGGTTGAACTAGATGGATGCAAGTCTTTATTCAGCCTCACCTACTATGTAACTATGTAACTATGTAAATGTAGGTCTGCCCATGGGTCCATGTCACACAGAACCAGCGTGACAATGGTTACCACCAGGAGATGCAGAATTCATTTGGACACAGAGAGAGACCATTTCAGGGGCATCATAATGACATTGTCCATCTTTCTGCTTATTGCCCAGGACGAGGGTCTGGTCTATGCCAAGCTGAACAAAAACTGGAACAAAGAAATTCAACATGACACCCAATACAAGGCGAGGAGATCATCTACATCGGTGTCCTCAGCTCAACTTACTGATATGGTCCAGAGATAAGAGTAAGAGCTGTGCTCTGTGATAGGAGGGCTTCATGGTGTGTAGGCAATTCACAGAGGGAAGGGGGAAGACGGAGGCAGTGGCGGCGGTGGTGCTGGGCCATGGGAACGCCCAGCGTTATAAGGGTGTCCCCATGAAAAAACTTGGCGTTCCCATGTTCACATGACATCGGTTGCCGGCCTGTCTTCATCCCGCCGTCTGCAAATATAAATCAGTTAAGACTGACTTATATTTGCAAAGGCAGGAGATATCATTCAATGGCCAGTGACCACCGAATGATCTCTCCTGCAGCGGCGGCATGCGATGGGGTGTGTCTTTATAAAACATTGCCTCGCATGGTTGTGATGGGAAAAGGTGGCGAAAGGGGGGCAGGTTTTTTTGCGGGTGCCGGGTGGTGTTATATGGCTCTCTAAGCAGCAAATTTTAGCGAATCAATCAGAATATATCCTAATCTTGTTAACTGAAAGATCTGAAATAATTTGAATATCTCACGATATCCCATTTACTGTAGGACCAAAATAATTGCAATCTATTTGTTGGGCTGAAATCCTCACCAAGAATGTACTAACAATACTTACCTTCCAATACTTACCTTCCAATACTTACCTTCCAGTACTTACCTTCCAATACTAACCTTCCAATACTTACCTTCCAATACTTACCTTCCAATACTTACCTTCCAGCACTTACCTTCCAGTACTTACCTTCCAATACTAACCTTCCAATACTAACCTTCCAATACTTACCTTCCAATGCTTACCTTCCAATACTAACCTTCCAATACTAACCTTCCAATACTTACCTTCCAATACTAACCTTCCAATACTTACCTTCCAGCACTTACCTTCCAATACTAACCTTCCAATACTAACCTTCCAATACTTACCTTCCAATACTTACCTTCCAGCACTTACCTTCCAGTACTTACCTTCCAATACTAACCTTCCAATACTAACCTTCCAATACTTACCTTCCAATGCTTACCTTCCAATACTAACCTTCCAATACTAACCTTCCAATACTTACCTTCCAATACTAACCTTCCAATACTAACCTTCCAATACTTACCTTCCAATACTTACCTTCCAGCACTTACCTTCCAGTACTTACCTTCCAATACTAACCTTCCAATACATACCTTCCAATACATACCTACGAATACTTACCTTCCAATACTAACCTTCCAATACATACCTACCAATACTTACCTTCCAATACTTACCTTATTACTGGGTCATTTTGAAAGACTATAGTGTCTCTGGCTGGGTCAGTTTAATCCTACACTCCAATCTATACGGACACGCCATTGGATCATCAATAAATACTGAAAGAACAGAGTGACACAGCGACACTAACAATTTTTGATATTGTTTTATTGTGATTCATATATTTGCAAATATTTCACTTTTCATGATGCTTATTTTAAAACAATAATTAATAAAAGGTAACAATAAAAATAAATATATTATACATCTATACATATTCTTATTTCTCTTATTTTGTGCGCCAAGAAAGAAGCATTCTCCCCATTTCCTATGTTTGCATAATAAATAAATAATAAATACTCTCATTTATTGTCACTTTGGGCCTTATTCTGGTTATTGCGGTCCGTTCCGTCTTCTTTCGGAACTGACCGAACGCCACGCCGTGTGGACATTCTAAGAACACACGCTTACAGGTCGTCAGCATCCCTTCGTGTACGGTGGGAACACAAAGATTCTGCACGGTCTTACAGCGTCCGAACGGACGGGAAGCTGACCGTACGCACCGAGTTGGTGTATTTCTGCAATCCTCAGTAATCTATATAACTATCTAATAATAACAAAGTTATGTCCATTGCTTGCAGTGTAAATGTGGGGCAGATAGCAACAATGCAGTAGTGTTTGCAGCATATATTGTAGTATTTTTTAATGGCCCATTTAGGCAGCAATGCTTCCAATTGAACCTGTGAAACGAGTGTAATTAATCACTAATGAGTAGAGAAGTGGATTGTATTGTGGTCAGCTGAGAGTGCTTCAGGTGCGGGCGTACTAATTGGGTGAACCGAATGCCTAGCGCATGCACAAGTGCTCTCCGCAAACTGAAACTTGCTTATGGACACCGCATATTTCATGCGTGTTGGTTCGCTTGCAGTCGGTGTCGTGTCCGAATGCGCGCCTACCACAGTTCGTGCACTCCCACGTGTACGCCCAGATTTACGCCCAGTTTTGGCCACTTTGAAACCCCGCCCTTGTGTACGCCCACATGACGCCCATATTACGCCCATATTTCCCGAGCCAATTCGGTGCAAATTTCAGGATGGTATTGGCGAGAACGAGTGCGGAGACACTACGTTGCACATGCGCATTGCATTGCCTACGCATGTGCAGACGGCTAAAATGCGCCCTCCGAAAGAATTCGGACCGGCTGCACCAAGCAGAATAAGGCCCTAAGTGATGATATTGCAAATGTACCATTATCAGGTATTAATATGAGTAACTATAGGTGACAATGGGGCACATGTATTAAGCCTGGTGAAGAGATAATGTGGAGATAAATAGTATAATTCCACTTCTCCCTCAGTGATCAGTGCTCATTTCTTTGTGATTCAGTCATGAGTTGGGGTTAACCTACTGTATATACTCAGATTGCGGTATCAGGTGATTCAGCCAGCCAATCGCATCGGCATCATTGGAATGACATCCGTCAACTACATCATTAACAAATGCAGGCCGAGCCCTGACTGCGGGCCTTGACAATAATACTCTTACATACTACACACTATGGGGGTTATTCTGGTTGATTCGCAAGGCTGCAAATTCGCAGTCTTGCGAGTCCACCAGACCATGCCCGTCAAATGCCAGGCTGCCCGCCCCAAACTCGCACTGAGCGACCATATTGGCAGCGATAAGTGTACCGTGTAAGTGTAAGTGTACACAGCTTTAGATATATGTGCACAAAAAAAGAAGAAAGACACCGGCGCTGGCTCAGGTTCTCAAATAATTTTGAAAATATATGACGGTTTCTTTCAAAATGAACAATATTTATGTGAGCAATATAAAAAAAAAACATATAAAATAGAATATAATAATTCTCATGGAATAAAATGATTAAAAAGAAATACATTTATACCTTTGGGACACGGTGTAGATACTCCTATATCCAGGAGGGACTGAGACGGCAATGGGACGTCTTTATTTTAGTGCAGCAATTTTTGATTACCAGGTGGCCGATATCCAAGTACGATGCAAATAGCAGATGAATTCTGATGGTATGTCCGGTAACCCTGGATGTGAGATGGATGGATGCCACCGGTCAGTCCATGGTATGAATGGTATTGGATGATGACCATGTAGAGAACCAAGTCCCGCGTCCAAATAAAAGGCTGTCAGGATTTGTATTCCTCAGGAGTATAAGGTGTCAGGGGTGAAGATGTATTGCTCAGGCTAGATATACGTGCACGCTCAGCAGGAAGTGGGCGGGCAGTTGACATCCTGTGATGTCAGCTGCCCGCCCCTCGCACCCGCATCACCGGGCGATTTGCATGGGAACGCCCAGCGTTGTCATGGGAACGTACATGAAACGCTGGACATTCTCATGGGGGGATCGCACGACCAGCCACATCCCGCCCGCAAACTTGGGGGGGGGGCGCCGTGGCTGCATGCACCTTGCCATCTGCACATGCACAGAAATGCGTCTGCGCAAACATTGCTCGCGCAGGGGAGCGAATGAACCAGAATAACCCCCTACATCAGCTGGCACCTGAGGGGAGATGGTCGCTAGGTCGACACTATGAAGGTTGATATGCATTAGGTCGACAACTTTAGGTCAACAGGGCTCAGGTTGACACATGAAATAGGTCGACATGGATGGGGTCAGAAGGTCAACACAAGCATTAGTTCGACAATGGGAAGGTCGACAGTCAATAGTTTAACATGACTTTTTTTTGAGGCGACATATGCCGACAGGCGGTATGTCATACCCTGCCCTCCACTAGGGCATGGAGGGAGAATATAAGACTGTGCCGGGTGCAGGGAGCCATGCGAGGGGTTGAGGGACACTGATACCGGGTCCATATTGACTTACAGTGAAATTCGGGACAAAAATCGTAAAAAGAACTCATGTCGGCCTCTTTACTGTCAACCTCCCCATTGTCGACTGAATGTTTGGGACAACCTTCTGACACTGTTGACCTTAGCCATGTTGACCTATTTCATGTGTCGACCTAAGCCTTTGTTGACCTTTAGTGGCCGACCTAATGTATGTCGACCTTCATACAGTCCACCCTATGACCCCGTACCCCACTGGAGAAGGTGCGCGTTCATCAGGATTTATCAGGGGGTGTTATATTACAGACAGGATTACAGGTGCAGACAAACTTTCTGGGGAATACATACAGATATACTAGAATTCCAATGCTGCTATGGTAAGTATAATTACCTTCCCCCTGCCCCCTAACCCTCCCTTACTAGCCTAACCCTAACCTTTCCCCCTGCTGCCAAACACTAACCTATCCCATGTGTGCCTAACACTCTTACACCATCTCCTAATCCTAACCTTCCCCCTGCTGCCTAACAGTAACCTTTCCCACTAGTGCCTAACCCTCCTACATCATCACCTTAATCTAACCCTCTGCCCTAGAGCCTAACCTTCTCCTGCTGCATAACCATAACCCTCCTACACCATCTCCTAATCCTAAACCTCTGCCCTAGTGCCTACCCTTCCCCTGCTGCCTAACCCTAACCTTCTCCTGCTGCATAACCATAACCCTCCTACACCATCTCCTAAACCTAACCCTCTCCTTGCTGCCTAACCTTCTTACTAGTGCCTAACCATAACCCTCCTACACCATCTCCTAAACTTAACCCTCTCCCTGCTGCCTAACCCTAACCTTCCCAACCCTAACCTTCTTACTTGTGCCTAACCATAACCCTCCTACACCATCTCCTAACCCTTTTCCCTAGAGCCTAACCTTCCCCTGCTGCCTAACCCTAACCTAACCATCTGCTGCTGCCTAACCATAACCTTCCTACACCATCTCCTAAACCTAACCCTCTCCCTGCTGCCTAACCCTAACCTTCCCCCTGCTTCCTAATCCTAACCTTATTACTAGTGTTTAAACATAACCCTCCTACATTATCACCTAAACCTAACCCTCTGACATAGAGCCTAAACCTCCCCTGCTACCTAACCCTAACCTTCCCCTGCTGCCTAACCCTAACCTTCCCCCTGCTGCCTAACCCTAACCTTCCACTGCTGCCTAACCCTAACCTTCCTCTGCTGCCTAACCCTAACCTTCCCCCTGCTACCTAACCCTAACCTTCCACTGCTGCCTAACCCTAACCTTCCTCTGCTGCCTTACCATAACCTTCCACTGGTGCCTAACCCTAACCTTCCTCTGCTGCCTAATCCTAACCTTCCCCCTGCTACCTAACCCTAGCCTTCCACTGCTGCCTAACCCTAACCTTCCTCTGCTGCCTAACCTTCTGCCCTGCTGCCTAGCCCTAACTTCCTCCCACCCCACCTCCTAACCCTCCCTTACTAAAGCCTAAAGTTTTCACCGCTGCCAAATGATAACCTTCCCCAGTAGTGCCTAACTCTCCTACACCATCTCTTAAACCTAACCCACTGTACTTGAGTCTAAACCTCCCCCTGCTGCCTAACCCTAACCCTCCCCCTGCTGCCTAACCCTAACCCTCCCCTTGCGGCCTACCCTAACTTTCTCCTGCTGCCTAACCTTTTTACTAGTGCCTAACCCTCCTACATCATCACCTAAACCTAATCCCCCCCCACTCTACAGTCTAACCCTAACATATCCCACCCAACTTAACCCTAAACCAACTCCTTACCCCCCCCCCCCTGGTAACCCGCCATGCATATTTCCAATCGGGGATGCCAGCAGTTGGGATTCCAGTGTTGGCATCCTCGCTGATGTCTGGATTCTCTGGCTGCAACTGGAAATGCCTGCATCGGTATTCTGATTACCGACATCCTGTCCACTGGGATATTAACTGCATCCCCTTTAACGTGAAAAAAGTGTACCCAGAGAGATGACACACTCAGATATATAAATGTAATGGTGATTTTTACCTGTGAACGAAGGTGAGATGGGAAATAATAAAGACATCATTTAAATGCATCCTTAAATGCATGCCAAGCCTATATATATATATATATATATATATATATATATATATATATATATATATATATCAGCAAGAATGTGGTGGTACTAGCGCCAAGTGTTGCCCTTCTCCTAAGGAGGTCTGTGTAAATGATACGTGTCCGTATTCTCTAAGTTAGGCCCAGTTCCTCTAATCCTCTTTATAGAGTGGCTGCACCTCTCCTGTTGGTTCCTGTTCCAGGGAACCTTATTGAAATGGATCTAAAAGAAGAGTGAGAGGGCGCCTTCTGGTGCAGTATGTTAATTAAATATGGGTCCTTTCACCTTTTTGTGAGAATCACCCCAGATATAAACATAATTACCAATTCTAGTGGTCTCCAAACCACTCTAAATTTCGCTCAAATTTGCAATATGTCCTCAGGTAGTTACAATGTCTGGTCCTTGATTTAGGCTCTCAGATTTTCACCCAGCCCGTTCACCACAGGAAAGGAAAAGAGAGTTGCAATAATGTAATATTGTAACACACAAAATTTATTTCACGCAAAAGATGACAGTAAATGCCCGTACAGTGTTAAAACATTTAAAAGCTTATCTGGAGTTTTTGGTGAGGTCAGGTCTTAGTCACCATGGAGCCAGAGTTCCCTCTACTCGTTTCATCCCCCGCCAGTACGGCTTGGACTTCGTCAGGAGTATAACCCATAGGAGCTCCCTGGCTCCTATTTATACCTCTGTTAATGGTTACCTAATTGGAGTGGGGATCCCGCCAGAAAACATCTTCCCATTTCCTGTTTCCGTTCTATGGAACGCATATCCAGCCCCTTTCGGGTGTCCCGTGACCCGCACACTACTTCCGGTATCACGGCAAAACATCCCGACTTTCCTTAATGAGAGGTTTATTCCCTAGATTAGGTTACCCAACAACAGAGGTGTTAGTGGCTCAGAACAGTATTACATAGATATGTGGGACTTAACAGTTTGAAACCGGAGTTTAACAGCAAGGTCCCACGATCGCGGCGCCTTCACTTCCGGTAGTTGGTGGAATGCTGAATTCTACTTCCGGAAGTCCAGTGAACCGCACCAGACTTCCGGCCTCACCATGTGACCTCCGGCTGGTCCCGGAGCGTCTTCACTAGGTTGTCATGGTTACCCGTTTAGACTTTAAATCAACTTATAGTTGCATTACAGTTATTAACCAGAAAATGTTATAATTAAATATACAGAAGCAAAGAATTAAAGTGCTAGTATGGGAACGCAGTTTTTCTAAAGACATTTCCCAAAGGTCAGTGTATTCACGGGGTTTATAGGTCACAGTGCCCTCTCATGAATTCCTGGTGCCCTTGAGTATTGTCAGTCAGAAGCAGCATTATTAGAGTAACATCACAGCAGAAAATACAAACGGTATATACAGTAAAAGAACATACTATGCGTTAGAAGTTTAAAACGTTCATAAAATGTTTAAAATAAATAGAATCTCCAGGATATAAAATGTTTTTGTTTTTTTAATGTTTTTTTAAAAGAAGGCATGTGACAATTTTTTTAAAGGAAAGGTGCCAATTCATAATTATCGTTGAGCCCATTTGGGGCTAAGGTGCTAAGTTCATGAATCCAAAACATTTCTCGTCTGGATAACAGTTTTTCCCTGTCCCCACCTCTTGGACCTAGGGTTACCTGTTCCAGAACTTTAAATTTCAAATCCTCTACATTACCATTATGGCACTTTGAGAAATGACTGGGAACTGTGTGGTTATCTGATTTATTCTTTATCCCCCTCACATGTTCCTGAATTCTTAATTTTAATTGGCGTTTTGTCTTCCCAGTATATCTTAAATTGCATGTACATTCTAACATATAAATAATCCAGCTGCTATTCCAGTTAACCAGGCTTTTAAGAGTGTATTTTTTGGATCCATCAAAGTTGTTAAAATTTTTAAAATCCGAATGTGCAAATTTGCAAATATTGCACTTCGTACATTTACAAAAAACCTTTGTTCGGTCCCATGGGGTATTTGGCCCCTTTTTCTTTTGTTGTAACAAACTGGGAGCCAAGGAGACTTTGAGGCTCTTCGCTTTTTTAAAAACCACGTCTGGTTGTGCAGGTAGGATTTTTCTTAAAACCGGATCCGTGTGTAGGATGCCCCAATGTTTGGTTAAAATTTTCTTAATTTCATATTCCTGTGAATTAAAAGTGGTAATAAAGTTTACTCGGTCTTCACGTTGGTTCTTGTTTTTATACTTCAGAAGTTCTTTTCTTTTTTTTCTTTTTTTTTTTTTAATTTTTTTTTATTAAATTTTTGCAGAGTAACAAATTTGTATATCAATAAAGTATGAAATAAGGTATTAGATGAATTATACTGTTATACAGTCATACATACAGTGTGGTACGTGTAATATTTGTACAAACTCAGCCAAAGTTCACAGTAATAAAAGGAGTCACCTGTGTTAAAGAGAATCATATGTGAGTAACATGAACCATAGTCGTCCACTGATGAATTAGTGGAGGATGTACATTTATAAAAGGTACAGATATGACTAAAATAACATACAACAATGGAGGGGGGGGTGGTGAGGCTGAGTTACGTCAGGTTGGAGTGACTTACTCCTAATTCGATATAGTGCCTGGCACCCCTCACACCTCTATGGTTCTTACATTTATGGCTAATATATAACTGTAACTAACATGCCTACACTATACACACAGTAGTTACTTTATCTGGACTACCAGTGGGCTGTATAACATACTCACAGAATTAGACATAAGACAAAGGACATGAAACACAAAACACATGAGGAAGAGAGGGAAGGGGTAAAAGGGGGGGGGGGGGGCTTCCCGACCTTAGATCCTAAAATTCTATAAAGTTCAACTTTGATATAGGTATTTCAACTCACACAGGGAATTCTCTATCAGTATTTGAGTGGAATATAGAAAGGTTATCTTGGAGACATAGGAATTGACTACATAGGAATTAACTACAACCCCCCATTCTGCATAAGACGTCTGTGTAGGAACCATTCTATGGAGTCGAAGATGCTGAATATTTGGTCTTGGGATTGACGAGGAAGGGAATCTATATATGGCGCCCACTTCTTATAGAAGCCGACAATTCCTGATTCAATATTAGTTGTGGCTGATTTCCTATCAAAGTACATTTGTTGAAGCATTTTCTCATTGACCTCTGCAATTGTGGGGGTTGATGAAGACGTCCAGTGAGTCAGTATTATTTTTTTTGCAATTGTTATCGTAATTGTGAGAAGGGGGAGAAGACGGTGTTTATTAATTCCTAGCTCCCATTCGTCGAAATTAGCGAAAAGGCAAGCATGGGGGTTTGGGGATATCTTAATTTTATATGTGTTGGAGATAATGCAGGTTAATTTGTTCCAGAATCTTCTGATCTTTCCGCACTTCCAGAAACAATGGAAAAAAGAGGCTTGGTTCGCATGGCATTTGGGACACTCTCCTGTGACTGAGGGGACAAAGTGTGCCAACCTAGCTGGAGAGATATAAGCCCGTTGTATTGTTTTTAAATGGACCTCCTGTAGGTAGGAGGACGCCAGAGTTTTCATGGTGAGAGTGTGGTATTTACTGATTGGATCATGAGACTGTAACTCCGTAATATCTCTTGACCATTGTGACCTGAGCGTGTTCCATCTCACCTCTGAGGATGCGGAAAGTAGCAGAAGATATAATGGTTTAAGTCTGAATGAGTGCTTGGTATTATGATTAAGTATATGTTGTAAGGGGTCTGCAGAGGGGGATGGAGAACTGATTGTTTGTTTTGGGTGTAGGGTCGCTAGGTAGTGTCTCACCTGTAAATACATGAAAAAGTTGGTTTGGGGGAGCTGGTATTCCTGTCTAAGTTGTTCGAAGGATTTGATCTGGCCACCTGGGTCATAGACCATGGTTGCGTCTGATAAGCCCTTTTCCTTCCAATTCAGAAATGTTTTGTTCGAGCATGATGGGGGGAATGCTGGGTTACCCCAGAGAGGAGATTTCTGTACACTTTGTGGGTTTCTAAGGAGCTTTTTGTTAACCCACTGCCATGCCAGGTATATATCGTAAAAAAGGACGTTAGATTTAGCGAGGTGAGGTAGATTTGAGGATTTAGTAAGCAGGAGGGCTCCTGGGGAAAAGGGGTAAAGAAGGGCATTGTCTATCTCTACGGTCGTGAAGTGGTTCGTATTATTCAGCCAATCTGAGATATAGCGGAATAATATTGTGTTGTTATATACATTGAAGTCAGGGATTCCACTACCACCTAAAGATAGTGGCGCCATCATTTTAGCTAAGGCTATTCTAGGCCTTTTACCGCCCCAGATAAATTTGGTTATGGCTTTATTCAGCTTACCCAAATCTTGTTTACGCATTCTAATAGGGAGCATCTGCATCATATAGAAGATCTTAGGGAAGACTACACTCTGTATCACTGCAATTCTACCTAATAAGGACAGGGGGAGGAGGAGCCAGCCCTCCATTTGGGTAATGACTTTGGAAATCAGTGGGGTGAAATTTAATTGATATAACCTTGTGATATCAGCCGGGATTTTTACTCCTAAATATTTAATTTCTGTGGCCAGGACGTTGAATGGGAGGGTACGTAGGAAGCTTAATGCTGTGTGATCTATCGTGGGAAAGTATAACACATCTGATTTTGACAGGTTAATGCGATATCCTGAACGTTGGCCAAAGGATTGTATGATATGTAGGATCTGTGGGATTGATTCAGAGGGATTGGCGACAAACAATAACATGTCATCTGCGAATAATGACAGTTTCAGTTCTAATGAACCTAATTTTATGCCTTGAAAACCTGCATCAGATCTGAGGGCTATGGCCAGCGGTTCCAAAGCGATCGCAAATAATAGGGGGGAAAGGGGGCAACCCTGTCTAGTGCCTTTTTCTATGGTGAAGTGGTCTGACAGCAATCCGTTACAGGCTATGTGTGTGCGGGGGAGGTGGTTTATGCATCTCAGGACGCGGAGAAGGCCATCGGGGAATCCGAATTTAGATAAGGTTGAGTACAGGTGTTCCCATTCCACGAGGTCGAAAGCCTTCTCCGCGTCCAGGGATATCAGCACTGAATTTTTATTACCCGTGTCACCTGGGAGGGAGGAGGCGAGGATTGTGCTGAGTGCCTTACGGACATTTGTTTCCGAGTGCCTTCCCCAAATAAAACCTGATTGATCAGGGTGAATAATGGATGGTAATAAGGATTTTATTCTGTCAGCTATGAGTTTGGTGTATAACTTATAATCCAAGTTAAGAAGGGATATCGGGCGGTAGGAGCTGGGTAGTTCAGGGTCTCGGCCTGGTTTTGGAAGTACCCTCAGGATCGCAGTGTTGAAGTGTTGTGGGGGGGTTTGTGCTGAAAAGAGTTGGTTAAGGAAGGCTGTCAGAGCTTGAATGAAGGTGTTTTTTTTGCGTAGTAGCTTATAAAAATCACCGCTGAAGCCATCAGGCCCTGGGGCTTTGTCGCTTTTTAGGGAAGATATCGCTCTAAGCACCTCTTCTTCCGTGAATGGGACCATCAGTGATTGCGCTTCTTCGGGAGGAATCTGTGGGCATTGAATAGAGTCCCAGTCAATCTGGTTTTCCATCTGAGGTCCAGGGTGAGAGGTGGGGTCAGGAGGTGTGTGGGTGTAAAGGTTTGAATAAAATCGTCGAAGGGTATCAGCAATTTCTATATTTGACTTGGCAAGGTCACCTCGAGTGTTCCTGAGAGGTTGAACCACCATTGGGGGTCTAGTGCCTTGAAGAATTCTCGAGAGGAGCTTACCAGTCTTGTTTCCAAATTTGTGGAATCTGTAATTTGAAGAGAAGAGATGTCTTTCTCCCAAATTTTGTAAATATGCATCAAAATTTGTTTTAGCTGTTAGGTAAGCCGATTTGGATGGGGCATCAGGGTGTGATTTGTATTGTTGGAAGGCGGTGGTTAGGTGGTTTTGTAGATCTAAATATTTGGCTGTATATGATTTGTTATTGTTCGCAATGTATGAAAGTATCTCCCCCCTGATGACAGACTTTGCGGACATCCAGAATAAGGGCGGGTTGGTTTGTAAATGATGGGAGTTGTTAATACAGAAATCATCCCAACTTTTTTCAAGTCTAGTCTGGAATTTAAGCGATTTTGCGAGGTATGTGGGAAATTTCCAGAGGCGTGTTTTGGGGTCCGAAGAGGGGTATCCGAGAGAGATTGTAATAAGCGCATGATCTGAGAGGGAGATAGCGTTGATTTCAGAATTACGTACAAGTGGGAATAAAGTGTGGGATATGAAAATGTAGTCAATCCTAGAGAAGGTGTTATGGGCAGCAGACAAACGTGTATATTCTCTTTCGGTGGGGTGTAATGCTCTCCATACATCCACCACCTGCAGAGATTCTGCCAACGCCGGGATGCCTAATTTCGGGAGTTTAGGGGGGTTGTTTTTCTGGGAGGAGCGATCTAAAACGTTAGATGAAATAAGGTTGAAGTCACCTGCTAATATAAGTGGGTTGTGGGAAAATGGGATTAGAGCCGCTGTCAATTTTTGCATGAATACTTTGGAGTAAATATTGGGGGCATAGACGTTACATAATGTGTATGGCTTAGATTGAATTGTAAGTGAGATGATAAGGAATCTTCCTTCCGGGTCAGTGATCAATTTGTCTATTTCGTGGGTGATATTTGATTGGATCAGAATTACTACCCCTCTTGCTCTGGAGTTATATGGGCTAGACCCAACTACCTTCCAACCTAGCATGTTTAATTTTACTATTTTGGGTGGGGTCAGGTGAGTTTCCTGTAAAAAAGCCAAATGGACTTTTCGTTTATTAAGGTTAATGAGTATCTTACGTCTCTTCATGGGGGAGTTGAAGCCTCCTATGTTCCAAGAGCCAACCGTCAAGTCCGACATCTTTTCTTCGCTGAGGATTGTGCTACCTGTAGAGTTTGGTGTGTGGTCTCGAAGGTCCGAATGAGATGAGAACAAGAGGAAAGAGAGGAAGGGGATACATAACGTGGGGGGAGACACAAAGACATGACAAACAAATAATAACAAAAAACATAGCATGAAATGTACCAAAAAACATTCGTCATCGATATCGAACAATGAGCAATCGAATGATTAGGGTTATGTTTCATCGATGAAAGACTTCCTAACTTAACTAGAGTGGGGTATGCAGCTTGTGCAGTGAACCACTGAGTTTCAACATTTAACATGGGTGGAGAAGCGGAACTGAGTCGTCCCCGTCATTCCCACCCGCCAACAAAATATATAGAGATCTAGAGGGAGGATCCTGGCCATCCCTTGTACCGTCTAATTTTAAATTTGCGTAACCTGGGTCTGGGAGGGTGATGGATATTGAGGAGGGGGAGGGGGGGGGTGAGGGGCAGTATATATGAATGAGTGGGCTAGGGGTGGAGAAGGGGGGGGGGAGAGAAGCATCTATCAATTTACTAGGTCCTAACGCTAATGACTCTAGATCAGAAATTAACACAGTTAACATAGCCCTGCAGATCTCAACAAAACTAGATATTGTAGACGAGTATTACGATACAATAGCTGCTCAAGGAAGAAGAAATTAGCATTTCTAGCATCGGCTTTGCTGGAGACCATAATTGGATTACAGGGGGGGGGAGGGGGGGGAGGTGAATAGGCTGGGTGGGGGGAGGTGGGGGAGGAGGGGGAGCGGGGGGGGGAATTATATTCTGAGTTTCAGACTGTGAGGAGTCTTCTCCCTTTCCATTGGTAAGATCCTGTTTGATGCTAGGAGGGATAGGAACCACGGTTTGGTTTCATTTATGGTATTAGACGCAGTCCTGAAGGAGGAAAGTCAAAAAATGCTGTACTGTACTGCAAACGTGTGGTTTAAGTTTCGCCTTTGTCCAGTGAAACCAGAAAAATGTACTTTTGTGCTGTGGACGTCCCGAACTCGAATAATTAGGTCTTGGGTTGGTGTGTTTGGGTCGGTGGGTGATCAGCCATCTTTGCGGTGATTACGGAGGCATAGGATGCAGGAGGGGCCCGGTCGCTGATGTCCTGATCTTTTTCTGCTAAAATTCCGCAAAGATAAGACTCTGCATCCTTAGCGGAGAGGAAGCCTTTATGGGAATTCCCGTCATAAATGCGTAATCTGGCGGGATATAATAAACCAAACTTACGGCCCTCAGTGACTAGTTGGGAGCAAATAGGAGAAAAAGCTTTGCGAGCCTTCGTCAACTCCACTGAGTAATCCTGAAAAATTAGCAAGGTGTTGCCTTCCCATTGTATGTTCTTCACCCGTCTGGATGCAGTCCAGATAAATTGCTTATGGAGATAGTTCATGCATCTGAACAGCGTGACACGGGGCCTGGGTTTGTTGGGAGAGGGGGTGGGACCCACTCTATGAGCTCTCTCTATTACCATGTCCCTGCATTCTTGTTCTATACCCAAGATGGTGGGTAATGTGTTTTTCACAAAATGGGAGAGAGCTGTGCCCTTAAGGGATTCAGGTAAACCAACCAGCCTGATATTATTCCCGCGGGAACGGTTCTCGATTTCGTCGAGTTTGTTCCAAATATGATAGTTATCAGAGGTGAGGGATTTTACAGCATGCTGCACATCTTTTAGCTCATGGGAGACTGCCCCCAGGTGATTTTCTGCAGTGGCCACTCGCTGGGTGAGGGATTTCAATTGAGTAGTGATGTCTGACACTGCCTGGGATAACAGAGGAGCCATGGTATTTTTAATGGCATCTACAATGTCCCCATATGTAGCGGGCATGTCAGGGGAGCGGCAGAGTTTACTCACTGCGTCTGGGTGATCAGCTGCCGGTTTCTTGCTGGCAGGTGAGGTATCCACGTGAGGGGTGCCGGGCGCCATGTTTTGCTCGATCCTCCGCTTCTCCTGGCGTGGGGGGAGCGGTGTGGACGGTGCCGTTGCGGATGTTAAAACATCCATCCTGACTCCCAGGGTGAGCGGGCGCCTGTGCAGGCTGAGTGCGGCGGTTTAGAGGCTGTTTAAGCCTTGTAAAGCTGGGTTTGTTGGCGGAGGTAGGACGGAGCTCCGGAGCACGCTCCCTCACTCCATGAACCGGAAGCGGAAGTCCAGAAGTTCTTTTCTTTCTAACATTCTGGTTTTTACCTCAGCTTCTTATAGAATTGTTTCAGGGTATTGTCTCTCCTTGAACCTCTTCTTATATAGACTTATTTGATTTTCGCAGTCAGATGTTTCTGTGCAGTTTCTTTTTATCCTAGAGAATTGCGAGAGGGGAGTGTTGGTCTTCCACTGTTTTTTGTGGTTACTCTTATAATGGACGTTTGCATCCACCTCTTTCACAAAGTTTTTAGTTGTTATTCTCTCATCCTTGTGTGATATTACAAGGTCTAAGTACTCTACATACTCTTCGCTTATCTTATGTGTGAACGATAGATTGTATTCGTTCTCTTTCAGTCCTGACATAAAAGCATCAAATTCTTCCTTGGTCCCATCCCATATGATTAGTATGTCGTCTATGTACCTCTTATAAAGTGCTATTTTTTCTGAGAAACCGTTGTTATTATATATGTTCTTCTCTTCCCAACTTCCAATATGTAAATTGGTGAAGCTTGGGGCAAACGCTGTGCCCATAGCTGTTCCGCAGACCTGAATGTAGAACAGTTCTAAAAAATTTAAATAATTATGACTCAGAATGAATTTCATAAGGGTACATATGAATTCTTTATGAGATGCCTCCAGGCTCTGATCTTTGTCCAAAAATTCTCTACAGGATTCAATGCCCTTGTCATGGGATATGGACGTATATAATGATTGTATGTCCACTGCAGCCCAAAGGTAGCCCTCTTTCCAAGGGACTTCTTCTAAAATTTGTAATATAGCTGTAGTGTCTTTAACATAAGACTTTAGATCAGGTATGTACAGTATTTCTTGAGAAAGACCTCAACATATTCTGAGAGGCCTGATGTGAGAGAATCTATCCCTGAGACTATTGGTCTACCGGGGGGGATTGTCCAGCCGATTGTGGATTTTCGGGAGAAAGTAAAAAACCAGTATGACCGGAGTGTTGTTTATTAAGTATTGGTATTCTTCTTTACTAATGGTTTTCTGGCGTAAAGCTCTCACTAACAGTGGTCTAAGTTCCTCCAGAAATTCCAAAGTCGGATCCCTTTGGAGACATTGATATGAAAGTTCATCTCCTAATAATCTCAAAGCTTCTGCTTCATAGTCTGTGCGATTCATAAGGACAGGACCGCCTCCCTTATCCAAACTTTTCAGAACTAGGTCTGCGTTATTCTTCAAAGATTTTAAAGCTTGTTTTTCAAAATTTGTGAGATTGGATGGTTTCGGTTTCTTAGTTGTTGTATTTAAATTCTCTAGGTCTTTCTTCGCCAATTCATAGAATAGATCTATTTGTACACTTTTTGACTCCAAGGGGTAAAATTTCGAAACCGGTTTTAAACCTAATTTTGATTGTTCTACTGTTCCCACGTTGGAGGCTTCCTTTTTAGCAAAGTGCCTCTTCAGATTCAGCGTCCTCACAAACTTATTTAAATCTGTAAATACTTCGAATTGATTCATGTCGGAGCTTGGAGCGAAAGAAAGGCCTTTAGTCAGGAGAGTAATTTCCATATTCGTCAGATTGTGGCTTGATAAGTTATAGATACCTCCGTCTCCCATCTTGTAGGTGTCTTCTACGTTCTGATGTTTCTCCTTTTTATGTACTCGCTCAAACCCCCTTCCTCTTGAGCCTCGCTTTCTGCTAGTCTTCTTTTTAACGGCGTTGCTCTGTTCACCACTTCTTTTACTTCTACTATCCTCCTCGGTGGTATGTTGGAGGCCCGTTTGGATAAAAAACTTGCTGGTTGTTGTTCCGTATTCTGCTGTGATAGCACCCCAAACCTGTTTGCTGCTTCGAAACTACCCCTCTTAGGGGTTCCCTGTTGTTTCTTTTTGTATCCTTGTAGAGTTAACTTCCACTCTTTATATTGCCTCTGTTTTGAATTGTCTCTGCGTTCTGTTCCAGTTTGGTTTCTTTCGTTCCATTTTTTTATTCTGTTATTGTCATAATCTTGTTTGTCCCTTCTATGTTTCTTTTCTTTGGTGCGTATGACCTCCTCCTCAATCTTCTCAAGTTTTTTCACTAGTACTATTTAATTTGCTTTGAAGTCCTCGCTATTCTTGTGTTCTTCCAACTCTAGTTCCTTTTCCTTTAATTCTTTTTCTATTTTTAATAAATCTCTGTTCTTTTCCTCTACTATCAGTGACATGAGTCTTAGGGAACAGTCATGGAGGGTTTTGTCCCATTGTTTTATGAAGTTCTCATTGGTACTCGTGAAAGTGGGTTCTTTTTGGACCCTCAAACCTCTTGGAACTCTATCCATTTTTATATATTGTTCTAAACTTGCAGTATCCCACCATGTCCTAACTTCTTTCGCTAGGATTCTTTCTATCTCCCAAAACTTATCATCTATAGTTTTGTTCCCTATTTGGGTCACCTCCTCAGTGTCACTAAAGATTTTTTGGCAGATGTCCATTCTTCTGGACACCCCCATTCTCGGTTGGAACATATTGCTCATATTTCTTATTGATACACAATTTTCCTCCACAGGGAACACTCTGCAGCTATAAGTACCCAAGTCCGGACTCAATTATAACAGCAAGAATGTGGTGGTACTAGTGCCAAGTGTTGCCCTTCTCCTAAGGAAGTCTGTGTAAATGATACGTGTCCGTATTCTCTAAGTTAGGCCCAGTTCCTCTAATCCTCTTTATAGAGTGGCTGCTCCTCTCCTGTTGGTTCCTGTTCCAGGGAACCTTATTGAAATGGATCTGAAAGAAGAGTGAGAGGGCGCCTTCTGGTGCAGTATGTTAATTAAATATGGGTCCCTTCACCTTTTTGTGAGAATCACCCCAGATATAAACATAAGTACCGTTTCTAGTGGTCTCCAAACCACTCTAAATTTCGCTCAAATTTGCAATATGTCCTCAGGTAGCTACAATGTCTGGTCCTTGATTTAGGCTCTCAGATTTTCACCCTGCCCGTTCACCACAGTAAAGGAAAAGAGAGTTGCAATAGCGTAATATTGTAACACACAAAATTTATTTCACGCAAAAGATGACAGTAAATGCCCGTACATTGTTAAAACATTTAAAAGCTTATCTGGAGTTTTTGGTGAGGTCAGGTCTTAGTCACCATGGAGCCAGAGTTCCCTCTACGCGTTTCATCCCCCGCCAGTACGGCTTCGACTTCATCAGAAGTATAACCCATTGGAGCTCCCTGGCTCCTATTTATACCTCTGTTATACCTCTGTTAATGGTTACCTAATTGGAGACATCGCCAGCACCTACGGCGTTCTCAAAAACAGCAGACTCACAGCATTTAAATCTCAAAGTGTGAGTCTGCTGTTTTTGAGAACGCCGTAGGTGCTGGTCCCTGGAGGTGATATATATATATATATCTCTGCGGCTGTGCGGGCGGCACTCTCGGTCCTTGATATGGCGATGGCTATAAAAGAATTGAGCCAACTGCCAGGCGATGATACAACGTTTCGATTTATTATCGTCTTCAGGTACCTGAAGACGATAATAAATCGAAACGTTGTATCACCGCCTGGCAGTTGGCTCAATTCTTTTATAGCCATCGCCACATCAAGGATCGAGAGTGCCGCCCGCACAGCCGCAGATATCCAAATTGACATTGGAGAAGGCACCCGGCAGATTATTGATTTACAACCCCAGTACCCTGAGTGCCGAGCATCCAAAAGCTATAGATATATATATATATATATACAATCCCAATATTCCAACACGCGCTATTAATAGTAATGACTTGTATTATGGCAGCCTTTCCACTGAATTCCCTGAGGGAAGGGAATAAAACAACCAAGATACTACACAATAGTGGAGTGGCGCCTTTCACACAAATGTAAGATAGTCCTGATATAATATCCAATTTTCAGATCCAAAGAAGCAAGAAGGGAATTCTTCCAATATTCATTTATTATTCTTCAGTGGATAAGAGTATAAAACAAGTAGATAACATCCCTGTTATCTACTCGTTGTTTTATACTCTTATCCACTGAAGAATAATAAATGAATATTGGAAGAATTCCCTTCTTGCTTCTTTGGATCTGAAAATTGGATATTATATCAGGACTATCTTACATTTGTGTGAAAGGCGCCACTCCACTATTGTGTAATATATATATATATATATATATATATATATATATATATATACATACACACACACAGTATATGTCTAGTGTCAAAGCAGCTCTGAAACACTGCCATCTGTTGGCAGCAAGTGAAACTACATCTACTAGCTTTCGAAGCATTTCCTTCCACGGGCATACTAGAATTATGTACTACCATATATCACCTAAATTATCAGCTTTTGTTTTAATTAATCCGATTACAGAAGTTTTATTTCAAAACAGTTGCTTTTAAATCTACAAATCCCAGCATGCCTTGCCACAGATGTAGCATGCTCAAAGTGCAAACATCTTGCAGTGCATGCTGGGATGTGTAGCAAAGCGAGCCCGCAAGAGTAAATTTGGTCTCCCATATTCAGACCTTGCTCCTCCCCCCTGTTGTCCTGTTTCATGTGCTTATGACATCAGGGGTCCTTTGTCCCACAAAGATCTAGACCTAACCCGTCTGCATTTCTCTGGTGTCCATAGAGTTAAACTGTCGGACCAGCCACAAAGATGCTCATTTCTATTAGAAATGAATAACACTACCCACTTCCCTTTTGTGATTCATAGAAAAGGAAAGGTCACATAGCATAACGCAGTAATCCTAAAATAAAATGTATTACTCAATATAGATCTTATATGTGTATAGAAGAAGAAATGGTTTATACAAACCTTTTTTGGTGGTGAGCGCGATACAAACTCCTAGATTTCATATATATATATATATATATATAACAAAAGAAATACCCTTTCAATGCGCTGAACGATATCTGTCGGGGCAGCAACTCTATTAGTCCCCCCTGTTAGTGGGGGAAGTAGAAGAAATGGAGAAAAGAGAAAAACAGAGTGCGCCCCTAATGCAAATTCCACCACCAGAATACAGCCAATAACCAAAAATCAATGGTAATTTCAGCATAAAATCCACAATTTTTGATTTAATACAACATTTATTAAAAACATGTAGTTTCCATCTTTGCAGTATAATTCATACAGAAATACACCCAACGCGTTTCGTCGATACGACTTCCTCAGGGGTAAAAATGTCTATGGTGGTAGAGAAAACTTAATTAGCTATATGACAATTTCAAAGAAATATTATTATTTAAAAAGATATTATTTAAAAAGATATATAAAAATAGACAGGTACATACCCGTATATTGGTGGGTAGTGAGAATAATCACACCCAGTATGTGAACCTTCTAAAAAGCGTATCCTATGCAGATATTTAGTAAATAGTGCTCAGCCGCATCTATAATGTAAATAATGGATGGATAATCAATGGATTTGTACAAAAGGAGGAGAGCAAGAGAGAATAGAGGAATATAGGGGTAATTAGTGCAATTTTTTAGCACATACCAAATTCAAACTGTATTTATATATACAGTCAATAATACCGGCACTCCTCAGTGGCTTAACTCAATATACTTGCTCAGGTGCCACTCTTCTGGTCTGGTCCTGTGCAGGTCATCCCCCAATACAAGTGTACATAAGGAGGCACTCTGAGTCGGTTTGAAAACGTGAACAAAAATCACAAGGTGTTTATTCGGTGGGCAACGTTTCGGGGCTGCACCCCTTTCTCAAGCCTAAACAAGTGACCTCACTTGTTTAGGCTTGAGAAAGGGGTGCAGCCCCGAAACGTTGCCCACCGAATAAACACCTTGTGAGTTTTGTTCACGTTTTCAAACCGACTCAGAGTGCCTCCTTATGTACACTTGTATATATATATATAGGAATAAAGAGACAGGCAGCGGCACTCGTAGGAAATTTCAAACTGTATTAAAAAAAAACGTGACCAAACCAACGTTTCGGGGACTAGCCCCTTTGTCAAGGTGTAGGTAGAACCTACACCTTGACAAAGGGGCTAGTCCCCGAAACGTTGGTTTGGTCACGTTTTTTTTTAATACAGTTTGAAATTTCCTACGAGTGTCGCTGCCTGTCTCTTTATTCCTACATCCCTGATCCAGAAGGCACCGAGGTCCATTGTACCATTGGTTGGAGTGCCGGGCCGCAACTACCTTTCTATATATATATATATATATATATATATATAGCAAACAGTCCGGTTTTTAGGCCAGAGAGGGCACTCACCACCACAGTAGATACAACTCTTATTTATTCAGGAGAAATAGACAGGCATGATCGTCAACGTTTCAACCCCGGAGGGCCGTTTTCAAGACAGCTAGAAACATCAGTGTGTCACCACAGCAAGCCAGGCATACACTGAGACTACCATGGATGTTATTTATACCTTAGCTAATCGGGCTAATTGCCCATAATCAACAGGTGAGTCTCCTCCTAGCACACACCTTTTCACTGCTGATTGGTCAAAAATCACAAGCCAGCCCTATCCAGCCTATACACAAACAAAGCAAAACAAACACACATACAACACAGAAAATTCAATCCAGATGAGAAAAGCAAATAGCCAGCCAGTATTGGTGCCTACCTCCGTTTTGGATCTAGTAAGCGAACATGTCACTGTCCCGCCCGGTGCACGAGGACGCCAGCCCGTACCAGCGCCACTCGTACCCGGAAGTATGCGGTTCAGGTGCGTTCCACGCCCTGATAGGTCGTCCCCAGTCAGCTGCTAGCTGTCACGTGGGGCGGCCGGTGCAACCCTGCATACAGCATCAAATCCGCTGTGTACACACAAGAATTCAGGCATATTAATGCCAGCATATATTTAGCACAATACCTGTACCCGGTGAACGAACATGCCTGACTTAACAAGCAATGTCAGGACCCGGCGGTTATGCGTGTCATATGCGTTTCAATCGACTTAAAGGCATAGTGTATGGCAAAAATGAGCAGGACTGACAACCAGAAAAGTAAACGACACTTAACATATAGACACTGCGTGTCACCTTTATCACTGTGAACTATCAGTTCATATATTATGTAGAGCTGGATAGACATAACAGAACAAAGGCACAAGGGTGGCTTGGAATGCTATTAGGAGGTATTTGGTCTATAGGAAATAAATTTGGGTATCAACTAATATCTCATAAATATTAAAGCCAGGCGGAAATAGATCATCCATGGTAGTTTGCATAAACAACATTGTAATCTTTTTTTCTAAAAAACTGAACAAATCCCCACCAAGAGTGACACCAATATGTTGTAGTCACTAGTGGTGAGGCAGTCCAGAATACATCTCCAGGACATGACAACCACAAATATTTGAAAAAAGTTGAAAAAAATTGAAAAATTAGAAAAGTTAGAAAAAGTGAAGAAAAAATTGAAGAAAAAAAAATTGAAGAAAAAAATTGTAGCTTAATGTAAAAAAATACTTAAAGGGTTATTCTCATTTAACCCATACGGGTCAATTGTGTTTAGATCAAAGATCCACCGGGACTCCTTTTTCTTAAGTAACAGCTCCCTATTTCCTCCCCGCGATAGTTTGGGCACATGATCAATAAGCATACAGCGCATTGTTGCTACCTGATGTTTGTATTTTAAGAAATGTCTTGCGACCGGTTTGTCGCTTTTCCCAGTTTCGAATGCTGAACGAATTGATAGTCTATGGTTCGCCATGCGGTCCCGAAAGTTGCGGGTAGTTAGGCCAATATAATAAAGTCCACAGGGACACGTAAGCAAATATATGACGTGGTCCATGGTACACATCAATTTATGTTTTATTTTGATCTTCTTACCCGAATGAGGGTGGGGGAAGGAAGGTCCTGTTAACATTGCTTGGCATGTTGTGCAGGAGGTGCACTTGAAACACCCCAATTTGTTACTCCGTAGCCATGTATCAGTGGACAAAGATGGTTGTAGTGTAGGGCGCATTAGAAGATCTTTTAGATTGGGTCCTTTTTTATAGGCGCACATCGGAAGGGGTGCCTTATCCAATTTCAAAGCCGGGTCTGACACCACAATTGGCCAGTATTTCTTCAGTATCTCTTTCGAGGGGTTTGAAGTATGGTCAAAAGTAGAGACATAGGTCATCCTGTCCTTCTTTTTTGGTGACCTCTCTGGTTCGGTGTTTGACAGTTTTTTGTAGGCTTTCTTAATGCATCTGTCTACTGTGGTGGTAGTATAGCCCCTTTGTAAAAAACGATCTTTCATTTCAAGAATCTGTGTCTCCGCTCTTACGTCAGATGAATTGTTCCTTAGTACTCTAAGGAATTGCGACACTGGCAGGTTTTCTTTGAGCGCATTAGGGTGCTGACTGCTGGCACAGAGCAGCGTGTTTCGGTCTGTTTCTTTCTTATATAGTGTCGAACCAAGCTTGTCACCATCACGAAATATTGTGACATCAAGAAAGTTCATTTTCATTCGGTCAATGTCGAACGTGAACTTAACTGGTTCGTCTAATGTATTTAGAGACTCAATCATGTTAATGAACTCCTCCCTGGTGCCTGACCACAGTACAAATACATCGTCAATATATCTGAAATATTTAATCAGTTTGTCACTGTACATTGGGTAGATATATTTTTGTTCAAACGATGTCATAAAAATATTGGCATACGCCGGGGCTATATTGCTGCCCATAGCAGTCCCATTACATTGACCAAAATATTCTTTACCGTACATAAAATAATTCTTAGTGAGAATTAACTCTATCAAGGCAAGTAAGAATTCAATGGGTGGTTTTCTATGGTCAGATAGCACAAGGCTGTTCCGAACCGCTTCCATCCCACCAGTATGCGGGATGATAGTATACAAGGACTGGACGTCCATGGTCGCTAACCATGTATCAGGGGGGACACAGGTGATCTCATCAATCTTTGTTAAGAAATGCCCAGTGTCTTGTATATAGCTGGATGCACTGCACATAATGGGCTGTAGAAACTGATCAACATACACAGCAAGCGGCTGGAGTACCGACCCCCTTGCCGATATAATCGGTCGGCCTGGTGGGCACTCCAGCCGCTTGTGTATTTTCGGTAAGGTGTAGATGATTGGTGTGACGGGATAGTCAACTGTAAGATATTTTTTAGTGCGTTCATCTATCCAACCTTCAAGTAGTGCTTCATCTAACACCAGGTCAATACTCCTTTTAATGGCAGTGGTGGGGTTATGCGTCAGTCTAGTGTAAGTGTTAACATCTGACAGTTGTTTTACAATCTCGGTATTGTAGTCCACCCAATCCTGGATGACTACTGCCCCGCCTTTATCGGCGGGGCGGATCACTATGTGATCATTATTTTTCAAAGTCACCAAGGCCTCTCTTTGCGCCACTGTCAAATTATAAAATTGTGGCTTGGCAGTAGTGACGGTAGCCATATCATTACTGAGCATACGAGAGAAGGTCTTAATGCTGTCATTTCGTGAAATAGGGTCAAATGTACTCTTTGTAGTGCATCTAGTCTGTGGAGTCGCTTCAGTCGTATTTTCTAAAGGAAAATGTTCCCTAAGTCTTAATTTTCTACAGAACTTATATTTGTCCACTGTCCAGTCAAATCGGTCGTGTCTAGTAGTAGGAACAAATGACATGCCAAGGGAAAGGACTGAGGACTCAGCTTCAGACAGAGTATGGGAGGATAGATTAAATATCATATTTGATACTTTCGAGGTCTTCCTACTTTTCTTCCTCCCGCCCCTCCTCGGGTGTTCCCTGCTCCTCGACCTTTGTGGGCAGGGGGGAGACCAGGATCTAAAAAATCTTTCTTATTGCCGCGGTAGTCAGAATAATCACTCTCGGATGATGTCGCAGCTGATGAGTAATCAGGGCGTCTCTGTTCCCGGTATTGTCTATTCCGGGGTGCTCGTCTATTACCACGTCTATCAAATGAATCCCCAATCAGCCATCTATAAACTAAATGATTTTTGTAGTCGTTATTAACTATGTCCAGTTTTTTTCTTTTAAAGAGGACTAAATCCTGGTGGTAAGTTTCTACCTGGTTCTTTAATTTATCCAGCCAGGGCTCACTTTTGTCAGCAACCAATTTTTTTAGTTGTTGGGATTTAAATGTCTCAATTTCTGATCTTACTTTCTTCAACTCAACTCCTACTTCCTCAATGACAAGTAGGAGGAGGTCTGCGGAGCACTTATTAAGTACTCCGCACCACCTAGCACAAAAGGATGGATTGGTCCGTCCAATTGTTGGGACATTAGCAATTCTAAAGCCTCTGGGGATTCGCTTGTTTCTATGGTAATCACTCAAAAATTGTCTATATGTGGCATATTTATTAGCAACATATAAGTATAAAAGTAAAAGACAATTAGAGATGGAGAAAAAAAGTGCTTTCAAAGTTCATGCTAGAGTAGAGCCATGGATCCACCCATTCTCCTGAGACATAAACATCTAAGCTATAGTGCTGGCCACAATCTCCGAGAGGACCAGTGTACCCAACGCGTTTCAAGTCTAATAGGGACTCTTTCAGGGAAAATGTAATCCAGAATCCCAAATTGGGGCTACAGTATGTTCATATTCACTGGTTAAGGCCACTTCTGGAATAACCGGGTGTACATCATGTTTCTGAGCTCCTACATTCTAAAAATGTACAAACTTCTGTTCTGTCTGTGTGTGTTATGCTTGGAAGCGGCAAGCATTGGTTTTGCCTATTGCATTGACCAGAAGTAATTTGAGTTGGTCCTGGACCAACAATCCAAGTTACTCCTGCAATCACCCTAAGGCACCCCAGGGTGCCATGGGACCCAGCTTAGGAACCATTGCACCATATTCTTCCAGTCTATCACTATACTTCACACGACCTTCTATTTGCTGTAATATAACTTCCCTATTTCCATAAATAAGTGTTTCTACATCTCTTACTTCTTCTTAGTTGACATCAGTTAAGAAAGAAACATAACACTGTACAATCACTCTTGTTGTAGGGCATGCTGGTACTCAACGCATTTTGAGTCTAACAAGGACTCTTTTTCAAGCTTAAAATTGTGTGATGGTTAGCATTACTGCCTCACAGTACTGAGATCATTGGTTTGATTCACATTATGGCCCTAACTGTGCGGAGTTTGTATATTCTCCCCATACGTGCATGGGTGTCCTCCGGGTACTCTGGTTTCCTACCACAATCCAAAAATATACTTGTAGGTTATTGGCTCCTTACAAAAATTAACCCTGTGTGTGTGTGTGTGTGTGTGTGTGTGTGTGTGTGTGTGTGCGTGTACATGTGGTAGGGAATACAGACTGTAAGCTCCTCTGGGTCAGGGACTGATGTCAATGTGAAAACATCCTCTGGAAAGTGCTGTGGAATATGTGTGCGCTATATAAATATCTGATAAATAAATAAAACTAGTCCTAATTTTATATTCACTGGATAAGGTCACTTATGGTAAATCCGGATGTACAGTACATCATGTTTCTGAGGTCTAACCTTCTACAAACATACAGTACAAAACATGGTCCACACCCAGGCCAGGATTTTCCAAAAGGTAACCTACAGTACGAGTTCACCTAGAGCCAAGCATATCCCAAGGGGCCCTTGGCTAGGGCCAATGAAATCCGTCCAATCCTATGATCCAACACAAAAGCTGGCTTCCAGTTAAATGTTTTACAGTTGCTCAGTAACGAGGCTTAGACCAGTATTACTGCAAGCTCAGTCATTGCTCCCCCAGAATGAGCACGAGGAGCTGTTACATAATTCTCCCTTTTTGGCCTGGTTCTTGTGATGCCGTCCCGACGAATACATGCCCCACCACCACCGTATCCCCTCGTAGCCATGCAAGGGATGTGTTACAAAGACACATCCCCTCACTTGTGCCTGTGGCAGGAAAAATCATTTGATGGTCGCTGTGTTGGCAGAGTATATAGCGGTGCGTGTGGTGTTGTTAGACACTTTTGCAGACCAAAGGCCAGATTCTCTAAGCTTCAAAAGTGATAAAATGGAGAGTGATAAACAGCCAGCCAATCAGCTCCTGCCTGCCATGTCACAGACTGTGTTTGAAAAATGTCAGGCAGGAGCTGATTGGCTGGCTGTTTATCACTCTCCATTTTATCACTTTTGAAGCTTAGAGAATCTGGCCCTTAAACAGGAATGTAGGTTTATTTCAGTAATGAGCACAGAGTTAACAGGATAGTCAAGGGTTAACTTGCAGGTATGCAGAAGTTACTGATAGTATGTGATAACAGGCTATGGTGCAGGTACAGTGTATATATTGTACTTATACTGTAGTTCCTGTAGCAGATAGTATAGATGACTGACAGCGGGGTTTAGCGCTGCGGCACTACATACAGAAAACTCTCCCAGCAGGCCGTAATTGACAGGCCTCCTCCAGCGGGTATAACACTTCCGGAGCTCAGGGACGCGCTGCGGGGATAATGGCAGCGTGTTCCCTCCTCACTAGCGCAGGCTCCGTACACTCTCTACCAGGACGCACAGTGTGGAATCTCCTCAGAGCTGAAAGCATGCGGTCACTCACTGCCTCTCTGACTGTAAAGGCGCGCTGACACAGTACACAGTGTGCGGGGAACAGGGGATTGCCCACATCCGGGGACAGGGAGCGCAATGGTCAAAACAGCCTGCTCCTGCAGCGCGCACCACTCCAACACGCCGCCCATCTAATGATTTTCCTTGCCTTTGCAAAGACAGGCCACATTTACATGTGAACGCCCAGGGTTTGCATGGGGACGCCCATGAAATGCTGGCTGTTCCCATGTCGTAGCTGCGCCACCGCCAACGTCCCACCCACCTCCCTCCCCACTGCAACAATGTAAATCTCCAAGGCTGCTTGCAGTCTGGGGCTGCACATGAGCACAAATGTGCATGAGCAAATCCCCAACCATCAGGGCAGGGACCGAATTTGGTTCACTAAGACCCCTCTGTGTCTTCTCTCTCACATTACCCCAGAAGCTGTCACAGGGAATTACTTATATTGTTGGGATCGCTAACAATGGGGTAGATGTATGAAGCACCCCCACTACTACAAATTATATTTTAGCGAATATTCTATTCTATTCTTTCTTCTTTGACAGACTGCACTAGGACAGGATCCTGACTGCAGACGCACGGCTAGAAACTCAGGCTGGAGACAGAACGCAAAGGACGTTACAGTGACAAGCACAATCTCCCTTCACTGAGGACCAAACAGGAACAAGAAATATCACCAGCAGGGAGCAGCTGGTCAGAAACCCTAATAAAGGGTCACCAGCTAATGAGGGATTCAGGGCAGGTGTGCTTGCTGCAGAGAAATCTCAGTCTAGGTTGCATGGCAACAGCTTAATAACAAAACTAGCAGCAGCACACCTAACAATATCATTCAGTGTGATGGGGGAAACAATGCATTTTCTCTTTTCCCCAGTTGAGAAATATTTTACATTGCAATCCATGCTGAATGAGGCCCAATATTTCCTAACGTAAAAAGTGAATTCACTGTGACTAGACTATTCCATCACATGCTCATCTACATGCTGTCACAGTACTTCCCTATCTCCATTACTAAGTATTTCACCATCTCTTACTTCTTCTTAGTTGACATCTGTGTTCATTCTTCAGTTCTACATTCTATATACAGTCTCCTTACGACCGTGTACAAGGAACATGCGGCTGCTTATTTTCCTTTTTTACTGTTTCCAAGGTAAGATAGATATTTGGGAATGTTATTATTATTATTATTATTATTATTATTATTAATACAGTATTATTATTATTATTTTGCTTATAGTAGAAACAGTTGATAGATAATGATGATGTTGAGGATGACATGGGTGATGATAATATTTTTGTGGAAGATGATATGGCTGCTGACAATGGTGATGTTGGAGATGATATGGCTGCTGATAATGGTGGTGATGTTGAGGATGATATGGCTGCTGACAATGGTGATGTTGAGGATGATATGGCTGCTGACAATGGTGATGTTGAGGATGATATGGCTGCTGACAATGGTGATGTTGAGGATGATATGGCTGCTGATAATGGTGATGTTGAAGATGATATGGCTGCTGACAATGGTGATGTTGAGGATGATATGGCTGCTGACAATGGTGATGTTGAGGATGATATGGCTGCTGATAATGGTGATGTTGAAGATGATATGGCTGCTGACAATGGTGATGTTGAGGATGATATGGCTGCTGACAATGGTGATGTTGGAGATGATATGGCTGCTGACAATGGTGATGTTGGAGATGATATGGCTGCTGATAATGGTGATGAGTAGTGGCGTCAATTTCTACCAGTTGTCCGGAGGCAAGATGAATATTGGTGCCTCCCAATAGCTCAATCAGTAAGGTGTCTGTCTCCAGTAAGACAGGTCATGGGTTCTAATACAAGGTGTGACACTTGATGTTAAAATGATGTTAGGAGGGGAAGTCAGCCACGGTAGCGATATCGACAGCTTTCAATTAACTGATTCAAACTCCCAGAGTTTCACCTCTGGTGTTGAGTATAATAAGGATGATGGTAATTGTGATGATGAGCATGATATGGATATTGATAAAAGAGATGATGTGGATATTATAGATGATGATGGCAATGATTTTGTTGAAGATGACATTGATGGTGATTACTGCGTTGATGACAATGATCGTGACAATATTATTATAAAATTCTATGTACAGCAGAAGGTAACATTACTGAAAATGAAGGACATTGCTGATTCTAATTTTAATTAGAATATTCTGTATCCTAAGACTATAGAAGAGTGCACCCTACCGCCAGCCACTGCCTCAAAGCAAGGAACAGAGAGGCATCTGGGTCCTAGCTCTGTACTGATTGCAGGGTATACATAACATGGGGGCAAGGTAGCAAGGAGTGAGAGTGGAGAAGCAGAGAAGTTGCCCATAGCAACCACTCAGCTTCTAGAAATAAAAATAGAAATGAAAAATACCTACATCAATAGTCTGTGATATAGAAACTAATATAATGGATAATCTAATCGGATTTTCTCCCCTTGGGAAAATAAAGTCAGTCATACCTGACTTTTATTTCCAATGATATCTGCCAAAGGGCCATTGGCCCCCCGCAGGCATCATGTGCCCTCATTCCCAGTGGAACGCCCAGCGTTATCATGGGGCAGCCCATAAAACATTAGGTATCCCCTGGTCCGGGTCGCTGTCTGCCCCAGCCCGCCCCCTCTGGAGCAAACAGCTCAGTGAGTGTGAGTCTGCACATACGCGCCTGCGCAGACCACCACCATCACAACGGGGCTGAATTCGTCCCCATCTTATCTGTGTTGAATCACCTCCATGAATTCTTTGCTGACATATAGAATCAGATTATCCATTATATTGGGGGAGATTCTGTAAAGCAGAAATGCGGTAAAAACCCTGTTTTCAGGGTTTTTAATGCATTTCCATATGCTATATGGCACCTCCGCAGTGCCAGCGCTGCGGAGGGAATCGCCAGCAAAAGCTGGCGATTCCCTGCAGAAGCCTATGGGCTTCTTACCGCAGCGCTGTTTGAGGGATCCGTCACGGATCCCTCCCAGCGTGCCCTGCGGCCGGCGCCGGGGTCTGCACATGCGCAGACGGACTCCCGGGTCTCAGACACGGAAGTCCAGTGCCGGCAGCACCACATCGCAAGGGACAGCTCTTATCGCAAGAGCTGTCCCTTGCGTTAATAACGGCATATGTTACAGCATATGCCGTTATTAAGAATGCGGTAGCCGGCGATAATGGGCGCGGATGTTACAACATCCCGCCCATTATCTTCTATGCAATAGACTATTGGTGCCATTATTTTAGTTGAGCGATGTATTCACTTTTATGTTGTCAGTTACTTATTATACTTCACCACCATCACACTTACTTACATTATTCTTTGTGTGTTTTTGTGTTATTGTCTACAAAGTGTGCAGAACCTCTTATTAGCAACTAATATATATTGAAAGCTAAATAATATTATTGTAACTGATTATCAGTACTGATACAATTTATACACAGTCACTACGTTTGGTTGTCCCCACTTCATCTCTCCGGTGTGTTCTCCTTGATTTATGAGGATCACCAATGGAAACTTGTGTTTAGTGTAACTTACCTATCAGGGGCTCATTTACCAATGAGTGATAGAACTCTTTGTGAGTGATAAAACTCCTTGCGTTTGACAAATGTCGCTCCAGCCAATCAGATCCTAAATCAGCTCCAGTGTACAAATGTATTCACCTCCGACTTGGGTGGCCATGCGGGATGCCGAATGAACTTGGAGGTTTTTTAAAGGGGCAGTCAGTTACAAGGCAGGGCTGGTGACCGATGGTGGCATCTAGAGACGTCCATAACAGTAATGCAGCACCTATAGACTCTGTGTGACTGTGTGACATATTGGAAACACACTGGAAGCTGATTGGATCATTTCTGTCTATCTATTACAGGGCTCAGCGGCACTTCAGGTATTATATGTGTACATCAGCCAAAAAACGTGACAGTCACGGAGCATGGAACTATCACCATCCCCTGCACATTCTCATATGATAAGGACTCTGGGCAGGATGCACAGTACAGAGTTCGCTGGGGGAAGCCAGAAGGTTCATACTGCTCCAATATCATTGAGGAGATCATTGACGCTGATGGGAATGGTACAGGCCAATATGAGGGGAGAGTCTCCAGGGTGCAGGATCCTAATAACAGCCGGAGAGAATCTATCACAGTCACTGGGCTACAGCCGTCCGATGGTCCCATCATCTGCTGTGTGGTATCTTATAAGAATTCCAATGATTATAACTGGAATAGTGAATACGGAACCTTTCTCCTTTTTACAGGTAAAGATTCATTTCTAACCATCTATACAGGTACTAGACGTCTGCATGAAAGCAGGTGGTTATTTATTGGTGTATACAAGAGGTATTGTAGCTACATATAATTTTCATGCAAATGGTTCAGTATGTCTATAAGGAAGCGGGACATCTGTCAGAATGAACCTAGGTCTACAGTCATTAGGTCGACCCCACTAGGTCGACTGGCAGGAAGGTCGACCTGACTTAAGGTCGAATTTGCATAAAGGTCGACATGAGGAAGGTACGCTCGGCACACTATTTTATTCTCCCACCACGCCCTAGTGGATGGTAGGGCATGAAATACCGCCTGTCGGCACATGTCGGCTCAAAAAACAGTGAAAAACCCATGTCGACCTTATGACCAGTCGACCTTCCTCATGTCGACCTTTATGCAAATTCGACCTTAAGTCATGTCGACCTTGGCCCATGTCGACCTTAAGTCAGGTCGACCTTCCTGCCAGTCGACCTAGTGGGGTCGACCTAATGACTGTAGACCTAAGTTCATTCTAATAGATGACCGCATCCCGTCTATAATTATTACATGTATTTTTAAAACTAAGCAAGAAGCATTACAGAGGCCTGATTCCGAGGTGGATGCTGTGAATATGTTGGAGCAGTTAGGAAAATGTTACACAGAGTGGCACTCCACCTGCGTGTTGCTGGTTACTGTCATGGTGAGGATTAATATGCAAAGTAATTTACAATCAGGAAACCTTTATGGGAGGTAACGGAGGGTTTGGCCTGTCAAATGCGGGGACACCTTGTGAATAGTATGACAATGGATATCTGTGGCTTGGCGCCAAATTCATTCTTGTTCCTTATGATGTAAAAATACATGTTGAATGAAACAAATTTACTTATTTTGTATGGCAGTCACTGATATTTTTAAACCAACACAGGACCTTATGGTGGTAGTTCAGGAATAGGATTGATAACCACCTTTCTGTATTAGAAAATTTGGAAAAAAGGAGTGTCAGCGCTGGCTATACCAATGATTGAATCAGACGGTTCTCAAAATATAACAAATTTAATAACATATAAAATACAATATAAATGAAAATAAATGTATTGGATAAAAGGTGTGAATCAATTGGCTGAATGTCCAATTATAAATCTTAAAAAGTATATCACCGGGATATTTGGGCTTGGTGGCATTTAGAAACTGACAATGAATGTTACCATCCTGGGTGGTCTGGTCTCTAGATGTGTCCAGACTGGTGACTGGGAGTGTCCTGAGTTGCCCTATGTTTTCAAGGACTCACGGTTCCCACTTGTGCAGAATTCCTCTTATTTTGCTGGAATAATTAGGGATCAAGCGGTTATCCCAAAAACGATTGGTCCAGTTGAGTGGCGAGGGACATTATTTGATTATTGGATCGATCTCGTGAGCGATATTGATTTCTCCCTCTATTGTGATAATTGGATCTGGTACGGGGGGAGTCTAGATGAGATTTCTTCACATCAACCCCTATTCTATCCACATTGTCCCTCTGTTTTCTAAATGATCTTACACTATCATTCTGATAGTCAGAAAGATCACGTTTGAATTTCTTTTGCTTGGTGGCCACTAAATCTTTTTCAAATTTCAAAACTCTCTCATTGATTTGTTTGTCTTTTTCCATAAAGTTTTCCTCTGATTTAAATTTATCAAGAGATTTCCTCAAATCCTCAATGTCTTTTTCAAGTTTATTTACCTTATTCATTCTATACTTAACTAATAGTTTAATTAAAGCAAACGAGCAGAGTCCAGAATATGGTCCCAATCCGATTGGAAATCGGGATCATTCTGAAAGATTGAATTTTTAAAGATCCTCAGACCTCTCGGGATCATTTTTTTCTCAAGGTATTGTTCCAAATTTGTGGCATCGAGCCAGTTTCTGGACTCTGCTTTTCATAAATCTTCCATTTTGTATAGATCTTTATACCATTCATTTTTCCCTGATTGGGGTGCATTAGTATTACACTCTGACCATTGTGAAATGTAAGATTGTCTTCTATCATTACGGTCCAAATAATTGGAATAGCTCATGGTTTCCGCACCACACTGACTGTTCAAAAACTGAGGAAAAAGAATGTGTGTGCGTGGTGCGCAACCAAACAGCAGCTGACACGGGGTTGTCAGACCCCAATATGTTTAAAAATTGGAAAAAAGGAGTGTCAGCGCTGGCTATACCAATGATTGAATCAGACGGTTCTCAAAATATAACAAATTTAATAACATATAAAATACAATATAAATGAAAATAAATGTATTGGATAAAAGGTGTGAATCAATTGGATGAATGTCCAATTATAAATCTTAAAAGTATATCACCGGGATATTTGGGCTTGGTGGCATTTATAAACTGACAATCAATGTTACCATCCTGGGTGGTCTGGTCTCTAGATGTGTCCAGACTGGTGACTGGGAGTGTCCTGAGTTGTCCTATGTTTTCAAGGACTCACTGTTCCCACTTGTGCAGAATTCCTCATATTTTGCTGGAATAATTAGGGATCAAGCGGTTATCCCAAAAACAATTGGTCCAGTTGAGTGGCGAGGGACATCTGTGGGTAGGTCGGACAAGTCACCGGTTCAGCAAGGATGGTGTCAGTATGCCAGGATAGTATTAGCTCAATGCGTTTCCCCGGAAGGTTTGTGCATCCGGCTTCCTCAGGAGCAAGTGTCCAAATGAGAGCTCAGGGCTCATATATATATACCAGAGGACATAATTGTCTAATTGATTCACCTGCGTGTAATTGTCACACCAATCAGTAAAATACTACATAAAAAAGAGAGATCTATCATATGCTGCTTTTTATATGTTAGCCATTAAATGTGCATATATATATATTTTTTCAGACGGTTCTCTCTTTTTTATGTAGTATTTTACTCATTGGTGTGACAATTACACGCAGGTGAATCAATTAGACAATTATGTCCTCTGGTATATATATATGAGCCCTGAGCTCTCATTTGGACACTTGCTCCTGAGGAAGCCGGATGCACAAACCTTCCGGGGAAACGCATTGAGCTAATACTATCCTGGCATACTGACACCATCCTTGCTGAACCGGTGACTTGTCCGACCTACCCACAGATGTCCCTCGCCACTCAACTGGACCAATTGTTTTTGGGATAACCGCTTGATCCCTAATTATTCCAGCAAAATATGAGGAATTCTGCACAAGTGGGAACAGTGAGTCCTTGAAAACATAGGACAACTCAGGACACTCCCAGTCACCAGTCTGGACACATCTAGAGACCAGACCACCCAGGATGGTAACATTGATTGTCAGTTTATAAATGCCACCAAGCCCAAATATCCCGGTGATATACTTTTTAAGATTTATAATTGGACATTCATCCAATTGATTCACACCTTTTATCCAATACATTTATTTTCATTTATATTGTATTTTATATGTTATTAAATTTGTTATATTTTGAGAACCGTCTGATTCAATCATTGGTATAGCCAGCGCTGACACTCCTTTTTTCCAATTTTTAAACATATTGGGGTCTGACAACCCCGTGTCAGCTGCTGTTTGGTTGCGCACCACGCACACACATTCTTTTTCCTCAGTTTTTGAACAGTCAGTGTGGTGCGGCAACCATGAGCTATTCCAATTATTTGGACCGTAATGATAGAAGACAATCTTACATTTCACAATGGTCAGAGTGTAATACTAATGCACCCCAATCAGGAAAAAATGAATGGTATAAAGATCTATACAAAATGGAAGATTTATTAAAAGCAGAGTCCAGAAACTGGCTCGATGCCACAAATTTGGAACAATACCTTGAGAAAAAAATGATCCCGAGAGGTCTGAGGATCTTTAAAAATTCAATCTTTCAGAATGATTCCGATTTCCAATCGGATTGGGACCATATTCTGGACTCCTGCTCGTTTGCTTTAATTAAACTATTAGTTAAGTATAGAATGAATAAGGTAAATAAACTTGAAAAAGACATTGAGGATTTGAGGAAATCTCTTGATAAATTTAAATCAGAGGAAAACTTTATGGAAAAAGACAAACAAATCAATGAGAGAGTTTTGAAATTTGAAAAAGATTTAGTGGCCACCAAGCAAAAGAAATTCAAACGTGATCTTTCTGACTATCAGAATGATAGTGTAAGATCATTTAGAAAACAGAGGGACAATGTGGATAGAATAGGGGTTGGTGGGAAGAAATATCATCTAGACTCCCCCCGTACCAGATCCAATTATCACAATAGAGGGAGAAATCAATATCGCTCACGAGATAGATCCAATAATCAAAACCGATATCATAATAATTATCAACAGAAAGACAGAGCCCCTAAGGAAAACAGTTACCCCAAAGAAGTACAAGACCCCATACATACTACCTCAAATACACAATACGAACCATCTTTTTTGGGTGCTTGTCCCAAAACCTCCAGGTGGGACCTGAACACCTCACAATACAGAGAGTCCCCCAAAAGACGCAGAGAAGGAAGTACAGGGGAACCCGAGGAGGCAAACGCCTCAAAAAGAAATCTAAGACACACTTAAATCCGTCTAAAATTCCATGTGTCTTCAATCTATCAGATAAAAAATTGGATGAAAATCATCTGTCTGTCTTGCAGAAAGGATTGAAATTTAGTCCAACAAGTCAACCAAACATTTTTGACTTGTTTGTTGAACTCAATCGTTTTATACGTACATTATGTCGTAAACGATATTTTGCACAAAAAACTTTATCAAAAACAAAAGATGATTCAATTCCAATCCTTTTAGACAAGACAGATGAAATTCTCTTATCACACTTGGAAGACTTATGGGAGCAAAATCATACGGAACCCCAACAAATTTATGACTTAGAAAGATTCACATCAACTTCTTTTCTAAACAAATCGGAATTTTTTCCCATTAGTGCCAAAAGCTCAAGCATAGAGTCCTTTTACAAAATAACACTTGAGGATTTCAAAGAGTTATGTATAAGGGAACAAACCAAAACGTATAAACCATCCAATCTAACTAAAAAAGAAAAAGATGCTCTAAGGGACCTACAACAAGACAATAGTCTAATGATAAAAGGAGCAGACAAGGGGGGGGGGTTGTTATTATGAACAAAACTTACTATTTAGAAGAATCATATAGACAGCTACATGATAAAAAATTCTATAAATTATTGATGAAAGACCCGACTAAAGATTTCTTATGTGAATTAAAAACACTGTTAGATAAAGCATATCTCTCGGGAGTCACGTCCAAGGAAGAACACAAATTTTTGTCACCTTCACATCCCATCACACCCACTTTTTATTTTCTGCCTAAAATACACAAGTTAATTTCTTCACCCCCAGGTCGCCCAATCGTATCTGGTTCCATCACAGCAAATCTATCTCATTATGTTGATTTTTTTCTTCAACCCTATGTTCCGACTTTAAAATCATACATAAAAGATACCACCTTTTTATTAAATCAAATTCAACATATAGTGTGGAAGGACAATTATGCCTTCCTCACTTTAGATGTCAACGCCCTCTACACACATATACCCCACCAAATGGGCTGTGATGTTGTGAGGAGACGGTTATCTCGAGATGAGAGTTTGAAGTCGGAACATAGGGATTTCATTTTAGATTGCATCTCCTTTATTCTCACTCACAATTATTTTGTTTTTCACAGTGATTTTTATTTGCAGACTATGGGAACGGCCATGGGGACCAGGTTTGCGCCCAGCTATGTGAACCTATACATGGGGGAGTTGGCGGAGACCCTTGTGTGGGGGAGCAGCTGGGCGGCGAACCTGGTCTTCTATGGCCGCTACATAGATGATCTTATTATAATTTGGGATGGGGATTCACTTTTTGCTACACACTTTGTACAGTCACTGAACCGGAATATGTATAATTTAACTTTCACACACACTTACAGTCCTCTTTCTGTCAATTTCTTGGACCTGACTCTCGAAATTAGAGATAAAAGAATTATAACATCCAATTATGTGAAACCAGTGAACACAAATTCTTATGTTCATTTTAAAAGTGCACATCATATGCCTTGGAAGACCAACATTCCAAAAGGCCAATTCCTATGCCTTCGGCGTAACTGCACTGATATTGAGCAATTCAATGAACAAGCATCCATCATGTCGGATTCTTTCAAAGAAAGAGATTACCCTGAAAAACTGTTAAATGAGGCCTTCACATTGGCACTCAGAACAGACAGGGAAAACTTATTGAAATCTAAGACCCTAATATCTCAACCCAAAGAAAGTAACAAAGATCTGGCTTTTATAAGTAAATATAATGTCTGCGCTAAAGAAATCAAAACCATAATAATGCGTAACTACAGGGTTTTACACCAAGATAAAATATTGTCCGATATTATCCCCAAAAACCCCGTAGTTATATATAAAAAGAACAAAACTCTAAAAACTATTCTGGCCCCCAGTTTTCTAAAAAAGAATACAATGGATGGGAAAACTACTACAACAATAGACAACCACTTAACATGGCTCCCGAATAAACCGAAAGGATTTTTCAAGTGTGGTAAAAATAAATGTACTTTATGTAGACACATTCCCAAATCTAAATCCCCATATACAATAGCACCTCTAGAACAATAGCACCTCTAGAACAACCTCATGTCTGTAAAACTTTTATCAATTGCGATTCCATGTATATTATCTATCTTTTACGGTGCAGTTGCGACCTACCATATGTGGGCCGAACAACCAGAACCCTCAGAACAAGATTCATGGAACACCATAGAAACATTAGAAAAGGTTTTATGAAGCACAGTGTCTCTCGACACTATAAGACACACCACCAATCTGACCCCACCTGTTTAACTATAGTAGGTCTGAAAAAAAACACATACCCTATACACCACGAGGTGGTGATAGGTACAATTTGTTATGCAAAAGGGAGATTTTTTGGACCTTAAAATGCAATTCGTTACATCCTGACGGATTGAATGAGACTATCAAATTAAATACTGTGTTATGATTAAATCTCATGAAAATTGATTTTTTTTTTTTTGGGGGGGGGGGTTTCGCAATCCTCTGACTTCCTCTAAGTTCTGGATAGCCTATGTGACCCACAGCCATTATAAGGGTCATCCCTTATAACGAATATGATCACCCATTTTATTATGGAGCTTGCTTGTGGTTCTTTATTGTGACTAATAAAATACAAAAATAGATATATAAATTGCTATTTGTAAATTATATCTGAAAGCATCAATTATATCGATGTGGATAAAAAGATTTTCCTATATAGATTTTTATTTTTATAATTTTTTATTTTCTATTTGTATTTGCGATATATAATTGTGTATTACACTGTTTTTGGTCCCCTAACAAAATGACATCCGGCCCAATTCATAATCATGTGATAACATGCTGTTATATTTATGATTGTCGTATTCCATACAATTCCCCAATGTATTTCAATGCTACAGGTGTCTTGTATGATCCTAGGATCATAGTCCTGAAGTTGCTAGGCGACGTGGGGACGCTTCCCCGATAGTGGGGCAGATGTATGAAGGGTCGATATGGGGGAGAAGGGTATCAGCGCACGTTATGTGCACTGATACCGCTTCTCCCCCATGTATGAAGAGGCCAGGATGCGGTAATGGACAGGGGCGCTATGCGCCCCTGTCTATATCGGCGCTGCTATCAAAATGATAGCAGGCCGAATGTATGAACGGTCAGCATCGCTGACCGTTCCGCACAAAGCCAGATTTAGCTTCGCCAGCATCAGGCTGGCGAAGCCCTATCTAAACAGCAGGGACAGCGCTGTCCCTGCTGTCAGCTGTGGGCTGCGCTGGGGATCTCGCGTGAACAGCGAGATCCCGCGCATGCCCAGTGCGGCCGGCCGGGGGACAGGAGATAGCGCATCAGTATTAACTGATGCGCTATCTCCAGAAAGGGACATCGCCGGAGGGGGGAGTTAACGCTCCCCCGCTTCGGCAGACAAGATGTTAATACATCTTGTCGATGTCCCTTCCTGCTTCGCCTCGCTATTGAGGCGAAGCAGGAAGTATCATAGCGGCGCGATAAGCGCTGCTATGATACATCTGCCCCAATGCCGGAACTGGGAGGGATCACAGCGTAGTCATGTGAACAGGGCGTATACGCCCCTTCCATGCCCAGTGACCAGACTGAGGGGGTACGTCATCCCGCGCCGCCAATGACGACCCGAGTGACGTGCGGTGCGCGTGACCGGGTCAGTTGCCAAGCAACGCCACGGACGCGGCTGCGGACACAGGCGGGTACCGTGCCGATCGGGTCCCGATACCGGCAATCGGGGCACGGCGGCGCTGCGCCCTAGAGTATCCGAGGCTGCCCTGACACTTTGCCACACGCTCCCATTACACGGAGCTCCTTTAATTAGTAATCCACAAACTTCATGCAAATGACTTCCGGGTCACGTGATTCACTGACCACACGCTAGTGACACTCTGTGTTTTAAAAATCTTTGAAAATTGCTAAAATGTTGCTTATAAGTAAAAAGAAATATATCTATCATATGCTGCTTTTTATATGTTAGCCATTAAATGTGCATATATATATTTTTTCAGACGGTTCTCTCTTTTTTATGTAGTATTTTACTGATTGGTGTGACAATTACACGCAGGTGAATCAATTAGACAATTATGTCCTCTGGTATATATATATGAGCCCTGAGCTCTCATTTGGACACTTGCTCCTGAGGAAGCCGGATGCACAAACCTTCCGGGGAAACGCATTGAGCTAATACTATCCTGGCATACTGACACCATCCTTGCTGAACCGGTGACTTGTCCGAATGCTATGCGCTATGTATTGTACTGTATGGTGGTCATTAGTGCCCTCTGTATAGTATGGCGGTCACTGCAATGCTCTCTGCATTATACGGTGGTGAATGCTATGCACTATGTATTGTACTGTATGGTGGTCCCTGGTGCCCTCTGTATAGTATGGCGGTCACTGTAATGCTCTCTGCATTATATGGTGGTGAATGCTATGCACTATGTATTGTACTGTATGGTGGTCACTGATTCTCTCTGCATCAGTGAAGTGCCATTGAGGTCAATGGCAAGGGAGGCACTGGCTAGCATCAACCTGCCCAATGAGGTGGTGCAATGATACAGGAAGAGGAATAGAGGCAGAGAGAGGGAGCTGAGGTTAATAGAGCTGGAGATAGGACAATGAGAGTGCAGTTACACAGGGACTGAGGCAGAGAGAGGTGGTTGTGGAAGGTAATAGAGGTGCCAAAAACCGTACTTGTGTAGTTTCACAGCGCCAGTATGGCGCCGTGCGTCTGAATCCCCTTGCGGGGCTCGATTCGCTCGCCCACGCTGTGGGCTCGGTGGCTCGCCACGCTATTTAAAATCAACTCCATGCCAACATGGATAGTGGAGGTATGAACTATCCATGTTGGCATGGAGTTAAGTTACTTTTTTTAACATAGTTTGTGGCGAGCGTAGAACCCGGAAGTAGCACGGCGCCATGCTGGCGCCGTGAAACTACACAAGTACCCCAAAAACAATTACAAAGGGAGAGGAGCGGAGAGAGTGACGGAAGGAGAGAATAAATGGGGCTATGGGGAATAGAGAGAGTCAGAGAAAGAACAATAAGGGTACAGTCACATAGTGAAAGGGACATGGGCAGATATAAGTGTGTTGGGGGGGGGGGTAGTAAGGGGTGCAGTCCAACAAGAAATCTAACAAGATGGACATGTATAGTAACAGGAGGGAGCTGTCAGAGTTAGGACAATGAGAGTACAAGCACTCACGCAGGAGAGAAGGGCACTTTTTCCGCACTATCGCACTTTTTAAAATCAATTTTTATTTTTTTTGCTGGGAATTCGCATATTTAATGAGATGCTTATTCCAGGCAAAAAAGTGTGATAAAGTGTGGTAGTGCAATTTTTAGTCATGAAAATGTGTGAATTTGAAGAAATGTGCGATTTTGTCTTTAAAAAAAATAAAAAAAAATGGTGTGAGGTCCCTCCTGAGCATAACCAGCCCCGGCCACATTGAGCCGGACCTGGTTCCAAAAATACGGGGGACAAAAAGTGTAGGAGTCCCCATATTTCTGAAACCAGCCCCGGACTCTTGGACCGGTCCTGGTTCCAAAAATATGGGGGTCAAAAATATGGGGGTCCCCCATATTTTTGAACCAGCACCAGGCTCCAACACCCCGCGGTGTCATGCCACAGCCGGGGGACACTTTTTACATAAGGTCCCCCTGCCATACCATGAGCACCATGGCTGGTCAGCCTTGGATGGGGTACCTGGGGTAGTGGGGACCCCCCCCCCCCCCCAATAAAGCCCCCCCAGGCTTCATTTATCCAGGGCTGAAGCCCGGGGCTGTCCGTGAGCTGTGCATGCCTGCCTGATAGGGTTGGTATCCATACCAAACATTGCTTTATGAAGGTGAACTACAAGTGCCAGCAGGCCTCCCCCGCATGCTGGGACTTGGCAAACCACAAGTCCCAGCATGCGGGGCATTAATAGGCCCGTTTCGATTTGTAGTCCACCTGTAAAAAGAACGTCAAAAAAACCACACACACAGAGAAAAGTACAATTAAGCATGCGATTTTGGGAAAAAGTGCGAAAACGCCAAAAAACATTGCCATTAAAATGTCACCCAAGGACACTAATCTGGAGAGATATAGGTACAGCAGGAATAAAGGTGCATATACACTGTTCAGCGATGTTCTGAAAATTGCTGGGCTGAAAATCGCTCAGTGCATACACACAGCGATTTTCCCCCTGGCCAGTGATTTTCACAAGTGGTGGACGACTTTCCATAGCAGAACGCTATGGAAAGTCGTCCACTCTACCACTCATAATACCAGCAGATGAGCGGTGGTGTCCGGTGATGATGCGGGAGAGCGCATAAACGCTTATTGCTTATTGTATTATAATTCTTCCGGCGGGGGCTGGGGATGATCGCATGCACATGGAACTCCCATCTTCAGTCCCAGGAAAGGAGATGCTCCAGCGGGTAGTGAGCGGCCATCCACCCTGCGGTGTCCACCCTGCAGTGGCGATGATGCCGCAATGCCCCCTGGTGACGAATGCAGTCCCCCGGCTTGGAGAGGGGCAGCGCCGTCCGACAGGATCCCTGCCGCAGCCCCAGCGGTGGATGTGGAGAATCTCTTGGCCTGGAGGATCTGCCGTTCCAGCAGGGGGGAGGGGGGATCGTTACAACGGAGGACCCTGTGGAGGGGAGCATTAGTAGTAAGCCAGCAGTGGTCCCCCAGTGGGGAGAGCAATGTGCTCAGTCCCTGCTGCTAACCTAGAAGTAACTATGACCAAGATGGCACCGCTGATGGCTGCCTAGGAACTGTTCACTCAGCCATATGTAACCCCCATGTCTCTCCTGCCTAGTACATTGCACATCAATCTGTACTGTCTCTGCATATCTGTTACCTACCTGGCTGTTGCGGTGACCAGTGGCGCCGCTGATGGCTGCCTAGGCGCTGTGCCGCTAGGTGGGTATATGATCATGAATATGTTCCCTGTGTGATAACTACTGTCCCTGCTTGTATTGTCACCTACCTGGCTGCTGCAATGACCAGTGGCGCCGCAGATAGCTGCGTAGGCGCTGTGCAGCTCGGCGGGTATGTGTTCCCTGCATCTTTAATCCCCTGGCTTTTGCACAGCAATCCAAATCAAATTAATAGTATACATGAGTCAGGGGCGGATTGGCCATTATATTCACCGGGAAGTTTTCCGGGAGGCCGATGACAGTGAGGCTTAATTACAGTAACAATAATGGGACTCCTTCTCCCTGAGTCAGTCCCCGGCCATCCTGTCCCCGTGTATCAGCATCAAGTTCAACACAGTGCCCCGCCTCTGCTAGATGCGGCCCCGCCTCCTGTCCTCCTCTCTCCCCGCAGCGCTGCTGACCGCTGCCCTACCTCCTACTCTCTGACTCCAAATTTCCATATCCAATAAGCAGCATCACATGGGGGGGGGGACTCTGGCTTCCTCTACCAGCCTCCTCAGCCTCTACCACCAGGTAACCAGCTTCTGGGGGGCAGATGAAGGTTGCATGAAAAAAAAGAAAATCTAAATATGTTGATGTGTAACACCCTGCTCCTTCTATGTACTACTGTATGTCTGACATGGTGCATTGTGCTACACACATGTCTGTAATTTTACAGGCAGACAATTCCCTGCAGCCTCTTCAGCTGCTTTAGAGATCAGGAGCTAGTCACATGACCAGTGACAGGGTGATGACAGTTAAAAAGTTGACAGCAGTTGGGACTGGGGGAGTCTGAGGTAACGTTGAGAGAGGTATTAGCTGCTGCTGTGTTACCACCAATGGAGGCTGTATGCTGCCAAATCCCAGTGAGATGGTGAACTGGGACCCCCAATTCTGAGGAGAGTGAGTAAAAGGCAGGAGTATGCTAGGTGCAGAGAGGCAAATCCTGGGTTCCCTCCCCAAAAGCAGAGGCAAGGCCTGGAGGTAACTGACAGCCATGGAAGGGCCATTCAGTCAGGCCCATCAGGAACTGAGGGGTTTATTCTAGTTCATTCTTTCTGACAAAATCCTTCTTAGATGGACAAAACCATGTGCACTGCAGGGGGGCAGATGTAACATGTGCAGAGAGAATTAGATTTGGGTGAGTTATTTTGTTTCTGCAGGGAAAATACTGACTGCATGATTTTACACTTCAATATAGATCTCACTTTGAAGAAAAACCCCACCCAAATCTAATTCTATCTGCACATGTTATATCTGCCCCACCTGCAGTGCACATGGTTTTGTCCATCTAAGAAGGATTTTGTCAGAAAGAATGGACTAGAATAACCCCCTGAGTGAGGCAGCAAAGAGGACTGGTAACGGAGCTCCTTGTATAATATAAAAGGTATTTCAGCCAAGGCCACTGGCAGAGTTATTGCATACCTCCCAACAGTCCCGATTACAGCGGGACAGTCCCGATTATCAGGGCCTATCCCGCTGTCCCTCCCGCGGCCAGCAGTGTTCCGCGATGAGGGGGGCTGTTGGGAGTCCCCCCTGTCGGCAGCTAAGCAGCAGGTATTCCCGCAGCCAGGGGCATGGCCCAGAGGCTCACAGAGCCTCTGGGTCATGCCCCCATAGCGGCAAAATTGGGGCGTGGTCTCGCGGGAGAGCCACGAGTATAGGCCACGCCCCCGGAATTAGGCCACGTCCCCGCAGCAGCTACGTCCCGCCTCGGGGACGTCAGAAGTTGGGAGGTATGTTATTGTCCCCGCTGGTAGTGAGACACAGTCACTAAAGAGACTACAGAGCTTACAGTAATTGGTGCCGCTAATGTGACTAGTTTGCCAGCCATAGACTTGTTATCAAACAGTTCCAGCTATTTCTATATTAACTTGAGCAACACAGCTTGAATATCATCTTTATACAGAACTGTTGGTTAAATATTATCTGCAGCAAGAACTAAATTTATGCAGCATTGGGCATATTATAACCCGATACTGGTTTATAAATCCACTCAGGAAAACCTCAGTGCATAACGTGACGGAGAGAGGTTCAGTGAGAGAGACGGACAGAGAATATGCATGAGTAATTGGAGTACCAGTACCTGTATATCCTGAGATTATTTACAGCAAAGGAACAGCAAACAGAAGTTTAAACATAGAAACACTATGGGCCTTATTTTGGTTCATTCTTTCTGACAAAATCCTTCTTAGATGGACAAAACCATGTGCACTGCAGGGGGGCAGATGTAACATGTGCAGAGAGAATTAGATTTGGGTGAGTAATTTTGTTTCTGTGCAGGGTAAATACTGACTGCTTTATTTTTACACTGCAATATAGATCTCACTTTGAAGTAAAACCCCACCCAAATCTAAATCTCTCTGCACAAGTAACACCTGCCCCACCTGCAGTGCACATGGTTTTGCCCATCTAAGAAGGATTTTGTCAGAAAGAATGAACCAAAATAAGGCCCATTGAAACATAGAATTTGACGGCAGATAAGAACCACTTGGCCCATCTAGTCTGCCCCTTTTTTTAAACATGTTACCTCAAACCATATCTGATACTTATTTTTTTGTAAGGATATCAATATGCTTATCCCAAGCATGTTTAAATTGTACTACTGTATTTGCCTCTACCCCCTCTGATGGGAGGCTATTCCACTTATCTACTACTCTTTCTGTGAAAAAATTCTACCTCACATTTCCCCTGAATCTTCCTCCCTCTAGTGTCAGTGCATGTCCTCGTGTTCTGCTGCTCCTCTTCCTGTGAAGAATGTCTCCCACCTGTACCTTGTTAAAACCCTTGATATATTTGAAAGTTTCTATCATGTCCCCCCTTTCCCTTCTCTGCTCTAAAGTATACATATTAAGATCTTTTTGTCTTTCCTGGTACGTTTTGTGATGTAGGCCATGCACCATTTTAGTTGCTCTTCTTTGTACAGTCTCTAATGTATTTATATCCTTCTGGAGATATGGCCTCCAGAACTGAACACAATACTCTAGGTGAGGTCGTACCAATGACCTATACAGTGGCATTATTACCGTATATACTCGAGTATAAGTCGACCCGATTATAAGCCGAGGCACCTAATTTTACAACACAAAAACTGGGAAAACTTATTAACTCAAGTGGGACCCTCACTCGAGTATAAGCCGAGGGGGGATTTTTCAGCATAAAAAATGTTCTGAAAAAGTAGGTTTATACTTGAGTATATATGGTACTTCTTTCTTTCTACTGCTGATACCTCTCCCTATGCAACCAAGCATCTGACTTGCCTTCTTCATTGCTTTGTTACATTGCCTACCTGCTTTTAAGTCCCCTGAAATAGTGACACCTAGATCCCTCTCTTCCTCAGTAGTTTCCATTATAGTGCTATTTATACTATATTGAGTCTTTGGATTTCTGAGACCCAAGTACATGATTTTGCATTTTTTGGCATTAAACTGTAGTTGCCATTCTCTTGACCATTTCTCTAATCTACCTAGATCATCAATCATTTGTTTTACCCCTCCTAGTGTGTCTACCCTGTTGCATACCTTTGTGTCATCTGCAAAAAGGCACATTTTACCCTCAATTCCATTTGCAATATCACCAATACAATTATTAAAAAGCACTGGTCCAAGTACAGATCCCTGGGGTACTCCACTTGTAACCCTTCCCTCCTTTGACTGTACTCCGTTTACTACAACTCTCTGTTTTCTGTCCTGCAACCATGCTCTTATCCATTCAACTATCTTAGAATCCAATCCCCAGCTTTCAAGTTTATTTAACAGTCTGCGATGTGGGACAGTGTCAAAAGCTTTACTAAAGTCTAGATAAGCTACATCTACAGCCCCACCTTGATCTATTACTTTAGTCACCCAGTCAAAAAAGTCAATAAGATTTGTTTGACATGATCTTCCCCCAGTAAACCCATGCTGTTTTGGATCCTGTAAATTGCTGGTTTTGAGATATTCTACAACTCTTTGTTTTAAGAGTGTTTCCATCAATTTCCCTACTACTGATGTAAGGCTCACTGGTCGATAGTTGCTTACCTCTTCCTTGCTTCCACTTTTGTGCAGTGGGACTACATTCGCTTTTTTCCAGTCCTCTGGGATTACTCCAGTAGCTAGTGACTGGTTGAATAATTCTGTTATTGGTTTTACCAGCTCCCCTTTAAGCTCTTTTAGTATCTACAGTGTTGATAAAAAAGTGCACCTAGTTTAAGGAAATTACCTTTTAGACTCTTGCGGATTATAAATAAGGCTACTGTCAGAAGTCACGAAAAATACTTAATTCTGCAAAACAATCAAATAAATGCTTATTTCCCCAGAGACTATTTGCAGCAGAGGAGCAGAGCAGTATTATTGCGCAGGGGTATTATTGCGCAATAATAGTAAATATTAACACATTTGCTGTGAATTGAAAGTGAACTCTTAAATGTACTGAAAAAGATCATTTTTTAGAGATAGATTTTACAGAGTTAATATTGTGATATTGCTATAAAATTGCAAAACTTATAAATGTGTTCTAGCAATTGTAAGGTATGGTCATTTAACTTGAATAAATTCAGGAAGAATCCACAGATTCTGCTGGAAAATAGATTCCCAGCTTGAGTTCCTGCACAATAAATAGATTGTAATTCTTATTGTAAATGTATTTGTGAACAGTACTTGGCTGTATGAACTTTCTTTATGTTCTAGTTCGAACAATAAAAGCATTTTTAATACCTTTGAAGAAAGACCTCTCAGTGAAAATTGAGAAAATAAACTTGAATTCAATACCTGAAATACTTACCTGGTTATTACAGATGTACTTCAAAGAAATGTGTACTTATATGAGTGGTGTGTGTGTGTGTGTATACACACACAAAAGGTAGCTGGGTCCAGCACTCCTAGAATATGTGACAACTCCCTTGGTGCTCTACTCATACAGGTATGCAGGTCTAAGTGTATAATATTAAAACAGGCAGCACTCAGGTCTTATAATATGGTTACTAAAAATCATGCAGGCCACAACCGCAGTAATCCGTACTGATGCAGCCTAAGGTCAGCTCAGGTGTGCGAGCTGCACTGGCGGTGTTTGCCCATCTAGGATCAACATGTTTATTACTGGCTGGCTGAGCTGAGATTAGGTAGCACAGTGCAATTAGCGGAGCTTATGCTGCATCGGGAGTGAGCGTTGGAGCTAGTGCAGACTAGAGGGAGCACCTACACTAGCTCCGGCGCTACTTCCCGATGCAGCGCAACCTCACCTCCACTGTGTGCGCTGTGCTGCTGGCTGCTGGCTGCCCCCTGACCTCATCTCAGGCAGGCAGTGCCAGCGGGTGCCCCACAAGCCACCAATGTAAAGATGAGCTGGCCCATAGGCATTGAAAATGCCCAAGGCAATTGCCTAGTTTGCCTATGCCTAGGGCAGGCTTTGAGTTTACCCAACACACTGGAGGAGTCCAGAGAGGCAACAGCTATTTAATTCTCGCAAACTACACCCACAACACTTTTTGCCATACTCATTTTTGCGTTGCCCGTACTGTTAGGAAAGTTGGGCCCACTTGCTTGAATCTGCCGCCCAGTTGCCAGCCAGCCCCTGCTCCTGGATCTGTGTTAATCTGCTGGGTACGGCAGCCACAGCTCAGGCAGCGGTGAGGAGGAGGCCAGGGAGAGGGACAAGGTGGATTCAGTGAAGCCATCCATGAAAAGGCTGGTTCCTGTTCACAGGCTGCGCTGGCGGTCAAGCTTTTCGAGCCCTTAGACAAGAATCTCCTGTGGGTCCCCATCGAGGAGGTAATGCCCCACCTAGACCAAGGTGGGAGGAATGGGAGCACTTACTACTAATGACACTGGGGCAATTACTGCAGATGACAAGGGGGTACTTACTGTGAGACACAGAGGGACTGGGGGGCACTTACTACTGTCACGGGACCCTTACTGGTGTGGGTGGCGGCGCTGTTACTGTCAGCAACTGGTGTGGGTGTTACGCATCGCTACTACTGTCGGCAACTGGTGTGGGCATTATGTGTAAGCAGCGCTACTATTCGGGAACTGGTGTGGGCATTATGTATAAGCAGCATTACTATTGTCGGGAACTGGTGTTGGCATTATGTATAAGCAGCGTTACTATTGTCGGGAACTGGTGTGGGCATTATGTATAAGCAGCGTTACTATTGTCAGGAACTGGTGTGGGCATTATGTATAAGCAGCGTTACTATTGTCAGGAACTGGTGTGGGCATTATGTATAAGCAGCGTTATTATTGTCAGGAACTGGTGTGGGCATTATGTATAATCAGTGCTACTACTGTCGGCAACTGGTGTGGGCATTATGTATAAGCAGCGTTACTGTTGTCGGGAACTGGTGTGGGCATTATGTATAAGCAGCGATACTACTGTTGGCTACTGGTGTGGGCATTATGTATAATCAGAGCTACTACTGTCGGCAACTGGTGTGGGCATTATGTATAAGCAGCGTTACTATTGTCGGGAACTGGTGTGGGCATTATGTATAAACAGCACTACTATTGTGGCCAAAAGTGGGAATTATGTGTAAGTGGCGCCAATACTGTGGACATTGTGTGTGTAAGGGTTCTATAACTGTGGGCTTTATATATACTGTATACAGTAAGCGGCACTACTACTGTGGACATTTTGTGTAAGGGGCACTACTGGGGCATTGTGTAAGGGGCACTGCTGGTGGCATATGTGCATAAGAAGGAGTACTTGGGGCATTATGCATAGCATAATGTGTGCTGCATATTCTATAAGGGGAAATAAGGTTTGGGGTATAATGTGTAACAGGCATGACTGGTAGGCATAATGTGTAATGGGCATTACGGCATGTGACATAATGTGTATTGGGCATTACGGTGTTATTAATACTGTTATGTGGCCACGCCCCTTCCCCACGATGCCTTGCCCCTACTCTCCCCGTTTTGACTATGGTGGTGGTAGGGTTTCACATCTCTCAAAGGAACACCAAAATGGCTAGTTGCAGCACTGGTGCTATGTAATGTGAATATGTAATGTCCCCAGCCATCCCCATGTATCAACAGCAGCGCCGCACAGTGCCCCGGTGCTGGATGCGCCCCCTCCTCCTAAGAGCCGCTGTCCTCCTCTCTCCCCACTGCCCCACCACCTCCTTCCCATACACTAAATATAAATCCCATATATATATATATATATATATATATATATATCAATGGCAGCGACGCATACAGTGCCCCTCTCCAAGTCTCTATGCAGTAAATACAGTTACTCCCGGAGTCAGTCCTCAGCCATCCCTGTGTATCAGCGGCAGCGCCGCACAGTGCCTTGCTGCTGGATCCGGCCCCTCCTCTCTCCCCACTGCTGGCTGCTGCCCCGCCTCCAACATCCCATAGAGTAAATATTAGTCCCCGGCCCTCCCTGTGTATCAGCAGCAGCGCCTCACACAATGCCATGCTGCTGGATGTGGCCCCGCCTCCTCCCATCCGCTGTCCTCCTCTCTTCCCGCTGCTGGTCGCTGCCCCACCTCCTTTCTATACAGTAAACTTTGGCTCCCCCTGGCTCTGCCCATTATTGATTTATTGCCGCCCACACGAGGCCACTTCAAGATATTTTCCAGGGCCACTTTTTGTCCCCAATCCACCCCTGACGTGAGTATACCTGGCCAATAAAGCTTTCTGATTCTGATTCTGCTGCCCCATACACACTGGGCAGCTTTTAAACTGAAAGCAACTCAAACTACAAAACTGAGCTGCTTTTAGCTCACAATCATCCAGTGTGTGTGGGTCTTAAGAGAGAATGTAAGTTTGTTTTCAGTGTATTCTATGTGTATTCTATGAGCTGGAAATCCTGCCCCCATCCTTCCTTTGCCCTGGGGCTAGGGTTATCACCCATATGGGAGTACTCTTGACAGTCCAGTAATTAAGCCCGGTGTCTGAAGTCCAGATGGGTGGCATTCCCAGACTATACAATGTCCGGGAACAGGCATAGTCCGTTAGCCGTGCCGCCAATTGGAGCTCGTGTTCTGGCAGGCAACCGGGAGCTGCAGTGGTGGCTCCTGATTGCCTGCCAGACCACGGGCTGGCATTCGAATTTTAGATAGGGCAGGCCTGCTCTGATACAGCTGGGCTACACAAAACTCTCTGCCTGGCTGCCTCCTGCTGTCACCCTCACCACTCTTAAACTCACTGGTGGCAATGGGAATTTCACTATGGCTTGGCAATGATCATTTCACTCCCCCTTGGCAACAAGCATATCACTCCCCCTTGGCAATGAGCATTTCACTCCCCCTTGGCAATGAGCATTTCACACCCCTTGTCAATGAGCATTTCACTCCCCTGTGGCAATGAGCATTTCACTCCCTTGGCAATGAGCTTTTCACTCCCCTGTGGCAACAGGCATGGATTCCCCCATGGCATCAAACATGAAGGCCCTGGTATCGAGTATGAAGGCCCTGGCACCGAGCATGAAGCCCCTGGCATTGAGCAACAAACTGCTAGCAATTAACATGTAGGTAAGCGTCACTAATGTGGCATAATATGTAATAGCCACTATGGTGTGGGGTATAACATGTAATGGGCATCGCAGTGTGTTGCGTAATGTTTAATGGGCATCACAGTGTGTGGCATAATGTGTGATGGGCATCATGGTGTGTGGCATAATGTGTAGTGGGCATCATGGTGTGAGGCTGTCACAGCCGGGCCGCAGCTGTGGTGCTTACCCATCTGGGTCATACACCGGGGACTAACTTTTCTCGGGCTGGCGGGTGAAAGCCACACTATCTTCCCAGCCATGTCCTTTGCCCCCTTCCTCCCGGCATGGTACAGCAGAAGCACATAGCATGTATCCACAATGCTGTCTGCCAGTCATCACCATTTTCTTGAAGGCCACAAACGAAAGTACTTCCAATACATTCTGTTACGGATCTGGGTGTGAAGTCACCTTCCGAAGACAGGGACGTGAGAATGTTGGTGGTGGGCTGAGCCCTCAGCCGGGACTGCTGTTTAGATTGGCCACGGCAAAGCCCTACACTAGCTCTGTTGGCCGTCCCGGGCAGGTGACCGCAGGCTGCAGGGTGCTAGGCTTCTCCTTTAGTCGCCGCGTTCGAAGGAGCGAGTTAGACCCGCCCCAACCCCAATGCAATCAGGTTTTAAGTGGGGACAAACCCACAGCGACTGTCAGGGACTGGACCAAAAGGAGGATCTAACTACCAGGGCCTATCTGGACAAAACACCCTAACTAATGGCACCTGGCCGAGGACGGGGAGCGTGACCGAGTCACAGGCACCAGAACAAACAATAATGGGGTGCCACCAAGCACACCAACATAAAATGGTACAATATCGGTACCCCAAAACGGGCATGAGCCCACAAACGTGAGCCTCTCCGAATCACGGAGAACTGGACTAGGAAAATAACAATAACTAAGAACGATGGGCAGCTTGCCCACAGAAATTAAAGATAAGGAATCGGGCTCCACTGGAGCACTTACGTGACCGGACCGAGACTGGACACAGACCGCAGCAAGATGGCAGCTGGACACCGGCTGGACCACGGCTGCACGGTGACCGCAGCAAGACAGCAGCTGGACAACGGCTGCACGGTGTCCGCAGCAAGGCGGAACCAGATCAGGACCAAGACGGGACCCGGAAAGAACCGGATCATGACGGGACCGGGACAGGATAGAGAGTGTACTGTGTCTGGACCAGGACAGGCCTGGACGATGACTGGACCCAGATTGAAGTAAGACTAGACACTTGACGGGACCAGGACAGGACACATGACAGGACCAGGACTGAAGCAGAACAAGACTGACAGGATCCAGATTGGGACAAGACAGCAGGGAACTGGACAAGACCGTACAGAATGGGAGCCCAAACTCTCTGCTAGGACAATACCACTGGTGGGGCTGAGCTGGGCCAGCTCCCTTAAGAGGGATGCACTGGCCAATCAGCCGCCAGACCAGGCCCCCAGCTATACTAAATATAAACAGCTGACCGGGCGCGCACCGCCTGGTGTCCCCTGGTTGCATGGCGACCTCCAGGAGATGCGGCCTGATCAGTAATACTGTCCCCTGGCCGGGCGGAAGTGACGCATCTTGGCTGGGCAGACCTGTCATCACCTGACCGGCTACTGCCAGGCAGAGGTGCACGGGACACCCTTCTCAGGGCGCCCGGATGCTGCTGCGACAATGCCGCAGCAGCGCTATTGTCAGTGCGGCTGACACCATCTCCACTAATCAGCACTATGCGGGAGGGTTAAAATGGGTCTACGGCCCTCAAGCTGATGCCAGTACTTCACTTGTCTTTCTCTACAAAGGATCTGTATCCTGAGCTCCTATACAGCCAGCTGTATATACAGTATTTCTTCCAGCTCCAGTCATCTTCTTCAATTCCGAGTCCACCATCCTAATTAATTCTTCTGGCTCTAGTCATCTTCTTCAAGTCCAGTCCAGCATCTTGGGTAATCCTTCCGGCTTCAATTATATTCTTTAAGTCAAGCCGACTTTCTTGGCTCCTGATTGGCCGCTAGGCGGCCAATAGAATCATTCGGAGGAGAGGCGCGGAAGATGAAGGATCTCTGCGTCTCTCCTCAGTCCGATGCGGAGAGTGCGGGGAATGCCGGCATGCTGAAGAATACCTGGACTACGGCGGATCAAGAGAAAAGATCTTCGCCAGAGGACCAGGTGAGTAGGATCTCCTTCCACAGCTCCACCATGGATTACTTCGGACACCGACATGGACATGGAGGACGACACGGACACCGACATGGACATGGAGGATGACACAGGACCAGGACACCGGACACCAGGACCGAGGGCTACCTACGGGATCAAGATAGGTAAGTATCAGTATGGATGGGCTTTGGATGTATTAAAGTTTTATTTTTATTGTGTCAGTGTGTGTGTTTATTTGACTATTTGGTACTTATGTAATATCTGGGCTCCCGTTTTTCTTATGAGACCGTGTCCCCTTGCGGGGCTCGCTGCGCTTGCCACGCTTCGGGCACGGTGGCTCGCTGCACTCGCCACACTATATAAAATCAACTCCATGCGTAGTTGGATAGTAGGGGTATGAAAAAATGGGGTGCATTTAACATGGGAGCCCAGATAATACATAAGTACCGACTATTTTTATTACTGTGGAACTACAAGTGCCAGCGGGCCCTTTAATACCCCGCAGGCTGGGACTTGTGGTTCTCCAAGTCCCAGCTTGTGGGGGAGGCTTGCTGGGACTCATAGTTCCACAGTTTTAAACAATAGTTTTTCATCTTTTTTTTACACAAAAATCAGCCCGGTGACCACCGCACAGGGTCACCGGGGACAGCACCAGGCTTCAGCCTGGTCAGGTAAGTCCTGGTGGGGGGGACCCCTTTATTGGGGGGGTCCCCACTCCCCCAGGGCCCCTGGCCAGGCTGACCGGTCAGGGGGTTAATGCTTTGGCCGGGGGGACTTGTATAAAAAGTCTCCCGCCGGCTGTGGCATTACCCTGCTGGCTGAGCCTGGGGCTGGTTGAGCCTGGGGCTGGTTCATAAAATACGGGGGACCCCTAGTCATGTTGTCCCCCGTATTTTGGGAACCAGCCCCGGACCTGGAGCCTGGGGCTGGTTGTTAAAAATCGGGGAACCCCTATTTGTCGGGTTCCCTGATTTTTAATTACCGGCCCGGCTCTTTCAGCCTGGTGCTGGTTGCGGCTGGGACCCCACGCTGTTTTTTTTAAAAATGTATTTATTTTTCTATTTTTTTTTACACTAAAGCCTGCACGGATCTGACTGATCCATGCAGGTTTCTGCCAAATATGACAGGAAAATAAGGTGTATTTTTCTGCCGTATTTTCGTGGCTGTTTCACGCCAATTAGCAGCCGTATTATCAATACGGCTGCTTAGTAAATCAGGAACCACCATTCTTTTGAATGGTGATTCCTGTCGTATTCTATTGATGGTGTAGACATTCGTATTTGTAAATACAAATATGAATGTCCCATCATTAAGAATACGAAAATACGTTTTTTTGGCATAGTAAATGCCACGATTTTTTTTTAGTAAATTTCCCCCAGGAGGTCAGAATGACCCGGAAACAGATGGGCATCTCCTAGATGGGCACTTGGGTGACATTCAATAGAATGCGATTTTTTCGCATTTTTAGAAATCGCACCATATCGCCGCAAATCGCACTTTTAGAACTCGCATTTTTCCCTTGTAATCCACAGGGAAAAATTTGCGATATGGTGCGATTTGTGACGATTTTAAGTAATGGAAATGTGCGCATTTTCAGTCATGAAAATGTGCACATTTCAAAACATGCAATTTTTGGTATAAAAAAAATCAAGAAAAAATGGCATGGGGTCCCCCCTCCTGAGCATTACCAGCCCCGGGCTCAAAGAGCCGGTCCTGGTTTCATAAAATCACGGGGCAAACCAAATAGGGGTCCCCTGGATTTCATAAAACCAGCACCAGGCTCAAGGGCCGTTCCTGGTTCCCAAAATACGGGGTACAAAATGAATAGGGGTCCCCCGTATTTCAAGAACCAGCACCGGGTCCAACCAGCCAGCAGGGTAATGCCATAGCCTGGGGGAGACTTTTTATACAAGTCCCCCCAGCCAAAGCATTCATCCCCCTGACCGGTCAGCAGGGGCAGGACTCGCTGGGACTAGTAGTGCCCCAGCAGTACAAATAGTTAAAAAAATACACACACACACACACTTACAGTAAAACATTATTTCATACGTAACCCATTCATCCATACTCACACCCCCATGCCGAGCCATCATTGGCTGGTGGGCGGGCCTAAGTCCCGCTCCGGGGGCGGAGCCCCAGAAGTAAACAGAAGACCGGACCGTGGGAACAGCGTTATTGCAGGGTTGCCTGCCCTCCCGGAATGTCCAGGAGGGTCCCGGAAATTGGGTCCCCCTCCCGGCCCCCTGGAAAGGACGACAACCCTCCCGCATTGCCCTGCCTCTCCGGTGGAGAGGGGGTCCGTGGGGGGTTTCATGGGTGAAATGACGCAATCGCGTTACTCAGAGCCGGCCTTAGGCATAGGCAAACTAGGCAATTGCCTAGGGCATTTGGAATACCTAGGGGCACCAGCAGCTTCTGCTGATTAAAATGATATGCAGCATGCCTATATTCTGTGTGTGAGTGAGGCTGTGTCTGCATATGAAATAGTGTATTCATGGAAATCACTGTAACATAGCATTCCGTATTCAGGTACAGCCACAGTCGCACACAGAATATTGGCATGCCACATATCATTTTAATCATCGGACGCTCCTTGTGTGTGCTGGTCATATAACAATGTAAATAAGACGAATTTTCAGCAAAAAAGGCAGCCAACGTTAGCAGAACTGGCCAGGAGCTGCATGGCCTATTGAGTCAAGATGTATGAGGAAACATCTGTATCCAAGCAGATGCAGAGGTCCCAGTGTTAGCGGCTGTGCGAGTGCTGTCTGCGGGTGTGTTGGTTGTGCAATAGTGTTCGGCATATGTGTAAGGGGCATTATGTGTGTCATGTATAAATGCATTATTAATGTGCAACATATGTGTAATGGGCATTATGTGTGTCATGTGTATAAGGGCATTAATAATGTGCGACATATGTGTAAGGGGCATTATGTGTATGAAGGACATTAATAAAGGTTGGCACAATGTGTAAGGGGCATTATGGTTATAAGGACATTAATAATGTGTGTCATGTGTAAGGGGCATTACTGTGTAGTATTATCAGGGGTGCTGAGAGAAAGGGGTAGGGGGGTACAAATTACCCAGGCCAAAGTCTGATGGAAGGGCCCAGTGGGGGCCCTGGGACCCCTCCCCTTAAGTGTCAGCAGCAGCTGCAGCTCTTCTCCTCTGCCCAGCACATACTGCTTTGTGCTGGGTTGCAGTGTGGCCATGGAGGTGCTTAAAATACAATATTTTCTCAGGATTTTTCTCTTAGGGAATAATGTGAATAATGTGAGGAGTAATGTACAGTACATAAGGTAAAGTGGTACTACTGTGTGATGTGACGTGAATAAGGGACACCATTGCATGATATAATGTGAATAAAGTGGCATTACTGTGTGGCATAATTTGAACTGGGGGTACTATTGTGTGGCCATACCCCTTCCCAGCAAGAACACACCCCTGTATGGGCTGCGCACCGAATGTGTGCACTGTTTCTATTTAAAATATTGCGGGTAGGAGCACCAAAATGATGACTGCTATGATGAGGGTTGATGGTGCTGGGAAAGGGGAGCAGGGTCAGAGGCGGAACTTGTGGCGGTGCTAGGGGGCACCAGCCAAAATCTTGCCTAGGGCGTCATTTAGGCTAGGGCCGGCTCTGGCGTCACTTAAACCCGCTCCCCGCAGTGCAATGCATAAAATACCGGCATTGCACGGTGGGGGGGGCGTGGCTAAAATGTCGCGATCGCTCTAGCCATGCCCCTAAACGGTTCATCACATCCGTGGCTCCGCCCCTTTTTCCTCACGGCTTTGGGCCCGCCCCCCTGCCATACTGAGCTGGCTGCTCTCTCCCGGAGAGAGCAGCCAGAAAGTCGGCAACCATGCTTTATTGGGCACCCGGAGAAGCGCTGAAGACGTCTGGTAAGTATGTTTTCTATCCACAGCAGGTACTCTACTATGGATTCTACAGGAGAAGGGGACCGATCTTCTATCAACATACTGTAGGTGAGTATGGATGAATGGGCTACGTATGAAATAAAGTTTTACTGTCAGTGTGCGTGTATTTTTTTAACTATTTGTACTGCTGGGGCACTACTAGTCCCAGCGAGCCCTTTATTGCCCCGCATGCTGGGACTTGTGTTTCTCCAAGTCCCTGCATGTGGTGCAGGCTTGCTGGGACTTATAGTGCCACAGCAATACACAATAGTTTTTCTATTTTTTACACCAAATATCAGCTCGATGTCCACAGCCCAGGGGCATCGAGGACAGCCCCGGGCTTCAGCATGGGCAGGTAAGTACTGGAGGGGGGACCCTTCTTTGGGGGGGCCCCCACTTCCCCAGGACCCCTGCCCATGCTGACCGGTCAGGGGGATGAATGCTTTGGCCGGGGGGGACTTGTATAAAAAGTCTCCCCCATAGGCGTGCGCAGCCCATTTTCTTAGGGGGTGCACCATTGGAGGGGCGTGTCCATCATGCCTACTGGGCGTGTCCATTACCGCCTCCTATGCGTCAATGCAAACTAAATAGAATGTGACTTATTTATGTATATGGGTTTCAGAATTAATCATTCCCCTCCACACACATACTAGAAGCAAGGACAGTGTGCGCCTACAGCGCTGCAAAGATTTACACTGTAATACCCATTCCACATGACACACACTATTATGCCCATTCCACATGACACACACTATAATGCCCATTCCACATAATGCCACAAAAGTAATGCCCATTACACATAATGCCACGCACAGTAATGCCCATTCCACATATTGCCTCCCAACATAATGTCCATTACACATAATGCCACACACCATAATGCCCATCACACATAATGCCACACACAGTAATACCCATTCCACATAATGTCACCCAACATAATGCCCATTCCACATAATTCCACACACCATAATGCCCATTACACATTATGCCATGGCTTGACATATTTTTCTTAAATAGGGTTAACAGGGACAGTGCGCGGCAAAGGAGTGCACCAAAAATTTACACCGTAATGCCTATTACACCTCACACACCCATTACATAGTATACCACCTGCCATAATGACCAATACATGTTAGGCCACACACCGTAATGCCCAATAAACATTATACCAAATGCTATAATGCCGATTACAATTATGCCACACACTGTAATGCCCATTACACCACACACCGTAATGCCCATTACATGTTGTGCCTCACACTGTGATGCCCATTACATGTTACACCACAGACCGTGATGCCCATTACGCCTCACACCATGATGCCCATTACACATTATGCCACACACTGTGATGCCCATTATACATTATGCCACACACTGTGTTGCCCATTACACATTTTTTGACACATGTGAAGCCCATTACACATTATGCCACACACCGTAATGCCCATTATACCACACACCGTAATGGCTATTACATATGATGCCAGATAAGTGTTGTTTACCTACATGTTAATTGCTATGGCCTTTATGCTCGATGCCATTGGGGATTACATGCCCGGAGGGCTCAGGAGGACTCTGGGAAAGGGCTGGAGCCTGGAGCACAGGAGCACTGCACTTGCCATTGACTTAAATGGGGCAGCAGACTGGGCACACTGGGACTGGCTGGACACACCCCATAACTCCCTCCCTGACCTCCCCATCCTCATATCCCACATCACCTATCTTTGCTGGTCCCCTTCTGAGTTCTCATATGCACATTGCGGTAGCCGGACGGAGTGAGGGGACTCGATTTGCTGCTGCAGAAGGCTGGGCTGGCTGTGGTCTCTTTCATGCAGCCTGCGCAGGCCCGGTGCAGGCTGCACAATCACAGACAGCATTGAAGTCAGCTGTCACAGTCCGCACTGCGCCAGTGGCTGTGGCGGCTAGGACAGGGCTCGGGAAGAGAAATCAGACTATTGTGTCATGCCCTGATGCAATGCACCAGCACTAATTGTGCCTCTACCTATCTATCTATCTCTGCAAAGGCAGCATTGAAATGGTGTGGGTAGTGGTGCACTCCGGCATCAGGCTAAGCTATAATGTGTGTGTTTTTTTAAACAATATAAATGAAAAAACATAAAACATCTGGCATATAAAAGGCTGATGAGAGAGGGACTAGCACTCAGGGGCAAATGCAGGATTTTAGGAAAATATTTCCAAATATGAAACATGGAGAGGAGGGCATGAAGAGAGAGATGGAGTAGAATAAGAGGACATATGGACAGAGAAACATAGGAAGAGAGGGAAATGGGAAAGAGATGCAGAAAAGAGAGGGAAACAGAGAGAAAGGGGGTACAGAGAGAGAGAGGGGGGGTAGAGAGAGAGAGAGAGAGAGGGGAGTACAGAGAGAGAGAGGGGGGTAGAAAGAGTGAGGGGTACAGGGAGAGAGGGGTACAGAGAGAGAGTGGTACAGAGAGAGAGGGGTACAGAGAGAGAGAGAGAGAGAGAGAGAGAGGGGTACACAGAGAGAGAGAGAGAGAGGGGTACAGAGAGAGAGGGGGGGGGTACAGAGAGAGAGAGGAGGGGTAGAAAGAGAGAGGGGTACAGGGAGAGAGGGGTACAGAGAGAGAGGGGTACAGGGAGAGAGGGGTACAGAGAGAGAGGGGTACAGAGAGAGAGGGGTACAGAGAGAGAGGGGGTAGAGAGAGAGAGAGGGGTAGAGAGAGAGACAGAGAGAGAGGGGTACAGAGAGAGAGAGGGGGGTACAGAGAGAGAGAGGGGTACAGAGAGAGAGAGGTACACAGAGAGAGAGAGAGACATGGAGACAGAGAGTATACTATTAATCTCTGAATGTGAGGTGCACAAGTCAGAGAACAGTTACCTGGAGCAGCTCTGTATTGCAGGGGATCTCACATCATGAACCCCGTGAGTGGCGGTGGTGGGGGGGGGGGGGAGGGGTGGACAGTGAGGAGATGCCAGACGGTGTGAAGTGAGCAGTGAGGAACCCACTTGCCGGGTGGAACTTTCAAGCAGAGGAAAGAGGAGCTGCGCACTTTTTGTTCCTAGTGTGAGTCAGCCCAGGCTTTGCCGCATCATATGCAGTGTCACTGACAGTCTGCAGCCTGAGCTACGCTGTCAGAGTCGGTACGCTGATCTGATTGATCGACCAGCAGGGGGGTTTTCAGGTACTATTGAGGTAACTCCAGTGCTTCCTCCGCATCAGCCCGCCTCTGCCACCTCGTGCTGTTCCTTGCTGCTGGACCTGCTCTGCCCCGGCACGCAACAACCTCAGTGACCCCCCACTGTGCAATGTCCGCGGCAGGGGGAGCAGCTGGTTATGCTCAGGAGGGGAGACCCCACGCCGGATTTTTTTTTTCCAATTTTTTATGTATCTCTATTTTTACACCAGAAACATGCACAGATCACAATGATATGTGCATGTCTCTGACCCATTCGCCCATCAGAACCTGGTATGAAAAAAGTGCGATTTATAGACACCTCAAAAGTGCGATTTCCGTTTGCGCACACCATTAAATATGTGTTTTGGATACTTTTCTGTGCGAAAACATCTGGATGCGATTAAATTGCGATTTTTCGGGGGAAAAAAGTGATTTACGGGACTCTGCGCACCCTATAAAATGGACGATTTGAGGAAAAAATGCGATAACGCCATTTTGTTTGCTATTTATCGCCAAAAACACAAAATCGGACTCTATTAAATGTCACCCTAGATCTGAGGAAGCCGCCGAAGGTAACCATAGGCGGGGAAACACGTTAACCACAAGCTTTTAACTACTGCACCATCCGGTCTTTTATACCTTCTTGGCTGAAATATACAACTAATCACCGTCAGAAATAGCTGCACTATTCACTGGACCATCACCAGCAGCTGGGAGAGGATGGGGGCACCTTACAGGTGTACAGTAGGTATCTTTTACAAACAAAAATAAGTCTGGTCAGACATGACCCAATACATACGAAGTTGTACTCAAAAGGACTGTACTAATATTTACTTTTTAATAACAAACACCAAAGGCTACTAACAAAAAGGACTACTAACGTGATAGACCTCAATGTGTTATTAATCCTCCTATACTAATAATACTAATCAGGACTCTTTGGGGGAAATTTACTAAGATTATTTAGTAGAAAAAAATCGTATTTTCCTACGAAAAAACGATTTTTTTTGGTGTATTCGTATTTTTGGCATTTACTATGCCAAAAATACAAATATTCGTATTCATTTTGATAGGACATTCGTATTTGTATTTACAAATACGAATGTCTACACCATCGATAGAATACGACAGGAATCACCATTCAAAAGAATGGTGGTTCCTGATTTACTAAGCAGCCGTATTGAAAATATGGCTGCTAATTAGTGTAAAACTGCAACAAATATACGGCAGGAAAATACACTTTATTTTCCTGTCGTATTTGGCAGAAGCCTGCACGGATCAGTCAGATCCGTGCAGGCTTTAGTGTTAAAAAAATTGTAAAATAAATAAATTTTAAAAAAAAATCAGCGTGGGGTCCCCCCCACAGCTGTAACCAGCACCAGGCTGAAAGAGCCGGGCCGGTAATTAAAAATCAGGGAACCCGACAAATAGGGGTTCCCCGATTTTTAACAACCAGCCCCAGGCTCCAGGTCCGGGGCTGGTTCCCAAAATACGGGGGACAAAATGACTAGGGGTCCCCCGTATTTTAAGAACCAGCCCCAGGCCAAACCAGCCAGCAGGGTAATGCCACAGCCGGGGGGAGACTTTTTATACAAGTCCCCCCGGCCAAAGCATTAACTCTCTGACAAGTCAGCCTGGCCAGGGGTCCTGGGGGAGTGGGGACCCCCCAATAAAGGAGTCCCCCCCTCCAGAACTTACCTGACCAGGCTGAAGCCTGGTGCTGTCCTCGATGCCCCTGGGCTGTGGGCATCGAGCTGATCTTTGTGTAAAAAAATAGATTCAAAACTATTGTCTTATACCGTGGAACTATGAGTCTCAGCAAGCCTCCCCCGCATGCTGGGACTTGGAGAACCACAGTACAAGAAATAGTTAAATAAACACACTGACAAGCCAGAAAAATAAAAGTTTAATACATACATTACACAAACACACTGATACTTACCTATCTTGGCCAATAGAAATCATTCTGATTAGATGCGGGGAAAGATGAATATCTCTGCGTCTCTCCAGTGTCCGAGCGGAGCGGGTACCAGCAGCCGGGAGAAGCGCGACTTGAAGAGAAGATGCCGGGATGGTCGCCAGAGGATCAGGTGAGTAGGATTTCCTTCCACAGGTACCCCTTTGGATTACTACGGATCCTGGACCCCGGACTCTTCAGCCCTGGAGCCCCCGGACCTGGACCAGCCCCGGAACCAAGCCACCGGACCCAGGGACCGACGGGCTCAAGATAGGTAAGTATCAGTGTGTTTGTGTAATGTATGTATTAAACTTTTATTTTTCTGGCTTGTCAGTGTGTTTATTTAACTATTTCTTGTACTGTGGAACTACAAGACCCAGCGGGCCCTTTAATGCCCCGCATGCTGGGACTTGTGGTTCTCCAAGTCCCAGCATGCGGGGGAGGCTTGCTGGGACTCATAGTTCCACGGTATAAGACAATAGTTTTTAATCTATTTTTTTACACAAAGATCAGCTCGATGCCCACAGCCCAGGGGCATTGAGGACAGCACCAGGCTTCAGCCTGGTCAGGTAAGTTCTGGAGGGGGGGACAGCTTTATTGGGGGGGTCCCCACTCCCCCAGGACCCCTGGCCAGGCTGGTTGGTCGGTAGGGTTAATGCTTTGGCCGCGGGACCTTATATAATAAGTGGCATTACCCTGCTGGCTGGTTGTGCCTGGGGCTGGTTCTTAAAATACGGGGGACCCCTACTCATTTTGTCCCCCATATTTTGGGAACCAGCCCCGGGCCTGGAGCCTGGGGCTGGTTGTTAAAAGTCTAGGAACCCCTATTTGTCGGGTTCCCTGATTTTTAATTTCCGGCCCCGGCTCTTTCAGCCTGGTGCTGGTTATGGCTGTGGGGGGGACCCCACACTGTTTTTTTTTATTTATTTATTTTTATTTATATTTTTTTTACACCTTGCAGCCTGCACGGATCTGACTGATCCGTGCAGACTGCCTGTAGGAATTCGTATTAGCGGCCGTATATACGGCCAGCTAAAAGGAATTAATACGACATCAGAGGGTTACAAAGCAGTCGTATATGACTGCTTTGTAAATCCCCCTCCGGAACACGACTTTGCATACGACGTATGCAGTTGTATTCATTCGTAGCAAGAATACGAATACAATTATTTGTATTCCTATTCTTAGTAAATTTCCCCCTTTATGTTAAATAATGTGTGTCTATGTCTAGTGCTAATTGCAGATTTCATGCTATCACTGGCCAGTGAATAATCTATATAATAAGTTAAAGAGTGTGTGTGTTTGCGTGTGTGCGTGTCTGTTGCATTGCGGGCACACCGTGGCCCTCCGAGCCGCTAAATTTGGTAACAAGGTACCTCTGGATCTGGTGGTGTGCACCTAAAAGCCATTTTTGGTAAATTTCCCTTAGAAATGTAAAAAAAACACCAAGTTTCAATTTGCCTTAATTAATGAATGGAAATAAGATCGACGATCTGGGAAACTGAAGACAAAGGAACAACCGCACCTGAGTTCATTGCTGTCATTTAGTATGAATGCAAATACATTCTAGCATTATGGTGAAGGCTTTCAAAAATTGGGAATAATTTTGTTGGGGAAATACATAGACCACACATCACACACACACGTACACATTGTACACACACCCACACACATCACACACACAGTACACCATATACGCACACACAGCACACTACAAACACATATACTGTATACGCAGCACACCACACACTTACACATTGGACAGATACACACAACACACACACACATACATAACACACCACAAGCAGTACAACACACACACCCATATACACTACAACACACCCAAAAACAGTACAACACACACAAACACACCGAACACACAGAACACACACACACTTATTGTCAGGTGCCGGGGGCACACTCTGGCAGGGAAGGGGTGCCCGGCCGCCCAACAGCGTAGCGTCTGGTTGCTCGGCAACCAGGGACGCTAGCCGTCTCCACGTCAGGACGCAACCCCCGGCGGAAGCCGTCGGGGTTGCTTGGCAACAGAGGATGCATACGACAGGCGCCGGAAACACCTCTCCCTGCTCTGGCGTTGCTGGGCAGCGTGCAGGACGCTGTCCAGCACGCGTTATCCCAGCAGGGATTAATTAGGCTACTGCCCATTGGGTACACTCCCTTTTTAAGGGGAGTCAGCTCAGCCAGACCCCGCCGGTGATAGCTTCCGCTCTGACGCTGTCACCTGCCTGATCCCTCTTCTCCTGTTCCCGTGCCTGTCTGTTGCTGCTTGGAGCCATCCTGATCCTGTCAGTCAGTTCCTGGTACTGTAAGTTCCCCTTTTGGGGGTCTGTTTTTTTTCCCTTTTGCAAGTTGCCTGCCTGGGTATTGTTTGGTTTATTAACCCTCTGTTTGATTCCTTGAGGGCATTTCCAGCAGTAGCTGGGTTTTCAGTTTCCCCTGTCTGGGTTTTGCCAGTTGGGGTTATCTTCTTTGTTCTGTGTTTGTGCGTATCGTTTCGTCGTGTGCTTTTGGTGTGGTGTATTTATATTGTGTATGCGACGCGGTCGCAGTTGGTGGCGACTAGGTCGCTGGTGCCTTTAGCCGCGTTAGTTAGCTTCGGCAAGTTGACGTTTTCCTTCATTTCAGTTAGGGTCCCTCAGCTAGATTATCCTTATGACTGTACCCTGAGGGTGTCCCCGGTTCTTTGTTCTTACTGGAGCTAGGGCGGGCTTAACTCGCCCTCCCAAACGTGGCGGCTACAGGCGAAGCCTAGTTCTCGCAGAAACCGGTCACCCAACTCTGGGGGTCAACAGAGGTAGCGTAGGACTCCGCCGTGGCTGTCCTAAACAGCAGTCCCGGCTACGGGTGCACACCCAAAACCTAACATTATCACCGGCCTTAAAAAATATAGGGATCAGTCAGATACTTGGGTGTCACCCTCAGAGGTTCTCTGGCCGTTGCTTGATATAGTCGGTAGCCATGAATCCTACCAACCCAACCGCGCCTCAGGCATTTGCTAATCAGATCCAAGGCCTTACCCAAATGGTCCAGGAGTTATCGTTATGGGTTAAATCTCAGGAAGACGCGTCTCGGGGTTCACCTGTACCGCTTCCTGAACCTAAAATGAACCTTCCTGACCGATTTTCTGGGAAACGTAAAGATTTTTTAAATTTTCGTGAGAGTTGTAAACTTTACTTTCGGCTCAGGCCACAGTCTTCCGGGTCGGAGCGACAACAAGTAGGGCTGGTAATATCATTACTCCAGGGTGACCCTCAGACATGGGCCTTTGGGCTCAAACCAGAAGATCCGGCACTCCGGTCAGTTGATGCTTTCTTTAGATCTCTTGGATTATTATATGATGATCCAGATAGAGAGGCCTTGGCCGAAAGCCACTTATGTGTTTTAAGGCAGGGAAGGAACCCTGCAGAAGCATATTGTACTGAGTTCCGTCGTTGGTCCAACGACTGTGGGTGGAATGACCCAGCTCTTCGGAGCCAGTTTCGGCAGGGATTATCAGACGCTATCAAAGATAGTTTAATCCAATACCCCGTACCTGAGAGCCTCGATAAACTTATGGAACTATCCATAAAAATAGATCGACGTCTAAGGGAACGGAGGTCTGAGAGAGGTACGGTATTCCGGCCGACTTCAATCGGATACACTCCACCCGAAGATGAGGAAGAGCCCATGAAAATGGGGGCTTTCCGTATTTCCCAGGATGAGAGAGCACGGAGGATGAGTTTAGGTCTTTGCCTTTATTGCGGTAATAAAGGTCATGTCCTACGTACTTGCCCGATTAAGTCGGGAAATGCTCGGACCAAGTGAACATTGAGGGGGTTCACCTTGGTCATCAACTCATTACCTCTCATAATGCGTTACTAGTACCGGCGGAGATCCAGATTGGTGAAATTAAGACTCCAGTATCTGCCTTCATCGATAGTGGGGCTGCTGGGAATTTTTTAGACCACATGTTTGCTAAAGAAATCGGGATTCCCCAATTGAGTCCGGATAAAGTCCTTTTCATGCGGGGTCTGGATGGTAGTCCTTTCGCCAATGGGATGATATCTCACCAGACGCCGCCATTGCGTTTAAGTATTGGCATTTTTCATGTAGAAACCATTTCTTTTTACTTAACTTCCTGTTCCGCAGTACCATTAGTTTTGGGCCATCCCTGGCTAAAGGTTCACAACCCTCAAATTGATTGGCCAGGTGGGGAGATCGCCCGTTGGGGCAATCGGTGTTCAGGTACTTGTTTAGTTCACCCAATGCTAGTGGCTGCCACGTCGCTAGGGGGAGTTCCTGCCAGCTACTCAGACTTCGCCGACGTCTTCTCCAAAGGCAAGGCGGATGAACTTCCACCTCACCGTCCATATGATTGTGCTATAGAGTTGGTACCTGACGCGCAGTATCCAAAAGCCCGGCTCTATTCCCTTTCAGGGCCTGAAACTCGATCTATGGACGAGTATATTCAAGAAAATTTGGCCAAGGGTTTTATTAGACCCTCAAAGTCCCCATTGAGTGCAGGGGTTTTTTTTGTGTCCAAAAAGGACGGGTCATTGAGACCCTGTATCGATTACAGGGCGCTCAACAAAATCACCATTAAAAACACTTACCCGTTACCTCTAATCTCAGTCTTGTTCGATCAGCTTCGCTCTGCTAAGATCTTCTCGAAGATTGATCTCCGTGGGGCATACAATCTTGTTCGAATTAAAGCTGGAGACGAATGGAAGACGGCCTTTAGTACCCAAACAGGGCATTATGAATTATTGGTCATGCCCTTCAGGTTGTCTAATGCGCCTGCAGTCTTCCAGGACTTTATCAACGATGTTCTCAGAGACTTTTTAGGGAGGTTTGCCGTGGTTTACTTAGATGACATCTTAATCTATTCCAGTTCCCTGAAAGAGCACCGTGTGCAAGTTCGGCAGGTTCTTCAAAAACTCCGGGAAAACCACCTCTTTGCCAAACCAGAGAAGTGTGAGTTTGAAGTTCCTGAAGTATCCTTTTTAGGATATGTGATTTCTGTGGATGGATTCCGCATGGAACCCAAAAAATTGCAAGCAGTTTTAGATTGGGTGCGACCTACTAATCTGAAGGCCATCCAGAGATTTCTAGGTTTCGCCAACTACTACAGGCGATTCATTCGTTCATTTTCTGATCTGGTCGCTCCCATAGTGGCTCTCACTAAAAAAGGCGTGGACCCCTCTGTTTGGCCTTTTCAGGCAGAGCAGGCATTTACTGCGCTTAAACGTGCCTTTGTCTCAGCTCCCGTATTAAGGCACCCGGATCCAGAGCTACCCTTTGTGGTAGAGGTAGATGCCTCAGAGGTGGGAGCAGGGGCTGTGTTATCCCAGAAACATCAGAATTCTTTATTTCTCTTTCCATGTGCCTTTATGTCCTGGAAATTCTCGTCGGCCGAGGCCAACTATGATGTAGGCAACCGAGAATTGCTCGCCATTAAATGGGCCTTTGAAGAGTGGAGGCACTGGTTGGAGGGGGCCAATCACCAGATTTTGGTTATTACAGATCACAAAAATTGACAATACCTCGAATCCGCCAAACGCCTGAATGACCGACAGGCCCATTGGGCGCTATTCTTTACGCGTTTCAACTTTATTATTTCCTTTAGACCAGGCTCAAAGAATGTTCGGGCAGATGCTCTTTCACGGAGTTTCCTTCCTAAACAGGAAGTTAAAGAACCTCCCATGTCAATTCTTCCAGGATCAATGATTCATTCCGGTCTTACACAGACCCTTAAGGAACTGCTTCTCCAGGTTCAAGATCAGGCTCCCAGCCAAAAGCCCACTGAATGTCTGTTTGTTCCACCATCCTTTAGAAGGGAAATTTTGACAGAATTTCATGAGAGCAAAATTGCAGGACATCCTGGAATCAAGAAGACTTTAAAACTTCTTTCTCGAAGTGTCTGGTGGCCAGAGATTGCTGCAGATACTAGAGAGTTTGTCCTTTCGTGTCCAGTCTGTGCGAGATATAAAACTCCTAGGACTGCGCCGATTGGACAATTGATTCCTTTGGCCACTCCTTTGAGGCCATGGTCACATATCGCCATGGACTTTGTGGTTGATTTTCCGGTTTCGTCTGGTCTCCAGGTAATTTGGGTCATTATAGACCGTTTCAGTAAAATGGCTCACTTTGTCCCCTTGCCACAGCTACCATCAGCAAAAGATTTGGCCAGGCTGTTCCTTCTCCATGTCTTCAGAATTCATGGCCTGCCCAAGGACATCGTGTCAGACCGAGGTCCTCAATTCGTGGCACGATTCTGGAGGAGTTTTTGTGCGGCCCTCAAAGTCAAATGCAGTCTGACCTCTGCTTATCATCCCGAGTCAAATGGTCAGACTGAACGACTTAACCAGTCCTTAAAGCAGTACCTGCGGTGTTTTGTCTCAAAGACACAAGATGATTGGTCAGAGTTCCTGCCCATTGCTGAGTTTGCATACAATAATGCATATCATACTTCCACCAAGATGTCCCCATTCTTTGCAGTTTATGGGTTTCATCCCAAAGCCAACGCTCTGGGGCCAGAAGGGCCAGTATCTTTATCTTCGTCCACTTCCCGATTGATATTAATCTGGAAGGAGGTACATTTGGCTTTGAAAAGAACCGTGTTTCAGAAAAAGGTCTTTGCCGACCGCTCTAGACAACCTTGTAAATTCAAGATGGGGACAGGGTTTGGTTATCAACCCGTAATATTAAAATTCGCCAAACTTCAGCCAAATTTGGACCTAAATTCATAGGTCCATTTCTCGTGATCAAGAAAGTGAACCCTGTGGCTTTTCGTTTGCAAATTCCTAGATCCCTCAGGATCGCTAATACCTTCCACTCCTCTCTTTTGAAGCCTGTAAAAGTTTCAAATAAATTTACGCGGAAGGTGTCCCAAGGAAAAGCTCCAGTGAAGGTACACGGGCAACCAGAATATCTGGTCGAAAAAATCCTGGATTCCAAATTCTCGCAGGGGTCTCTTCGGTTTCTGGTTCATTGGAAAGGATATGGGCCAGAAGAGAGATCCTGGGTCTCTGAGAAAAACTTACATGCCCCAAGGCTGAAGATGGAATTCTTTTGGAACTTCCCTGATAAACCTGAGGGTAAGGGGTGGTGCACCCCTCCTCGAGGGGGGGGTACTGTCAGGCGCCGGGGGCACACTCTGGCAGGAAAAGGGTGCCCGGCCGCCCGGCCGCCCAACAGCGTAGCGTCTGGTTGCTCGGCAACCAGGGACGCTAGCCGTCTCCACATCAGGACGCAACCCCCGGCGGAAGCCGTCGGGGTTGCTTGGCAACGGAGGATGCCTACGACAGGCGCCGGAAACACCTCTCCCTGCTCTGGCGTTGCTGGGCAGCGTGCAGGATGCTGTCCAGCATGCGTTATCCCAGCAGGGATTAATTAGGCTACTGCCCATTGATTACACTCCCTTTTTAAGGGGAGTCAGTTCAGCCAGACCCCGCCGGTGATAGCTTCCGCTCTGATGCTGTCACCTGCCTGATCCCTCTTCTCCTGTTCTCGTGCCTGTCTGTTGCTGCTTGGAGCCATCCTGATCCTGTCAGTCTGTTCCTGGTACTGTAAGTTCCCCTTTTGGGGGTCTGGGTCTTTTCCCTTTTGCAAGTTGCCCGCCTGGGTATTGTTTGGTTTATTAACCCTCCGTTTGATTCCTTGAGGGCATTTCCAGCAGTAGCTGGATCTTCAGTTTCCCCTGTCTGGGTTTTGCCAGTTGTGGTTATCTTCTTTGTTCTGTGTTTGTGCGTATCGTTTCGTCGTGTGCTTTTGGTGTGGTGTATTTATATTGTGTATGCGATGCGGTCGCAGTTGGTGGAGACTAGGTCGCTGGCGCCTTTAGCCGCGTTAGTTAGCTTCGGCAATTTTCCGTTTTCCTTAATTTCAGTTAGGGTCCCTCAGCTAGATTATCCTTTTGACTGTACCCTGAGGGGGTCCCCGGTTCTTTGTTCTTACCTAACTCCTGGCTGCACCGGAGCTAGGGCGGGCTTAACTCACCCTCCCAAACGTGGCGGCTACAGGCGAAGCCTAGTTCTCACAGGAACCGGTCACCCAACTCTGGGGGTCAACAGAGGTAGCGTAGGACTGCGCCGTGGCTGTCCTAAACAGCAGTCCCGGCTACGGGTGCACACCCGAAACCTAACACTTATAGCCCTTTTACACCAAAAAAAATGGATCCGACATGGCATTTGGAACACAGATCCAAGCCAAGTCGGATCCGGGATTTGCACCGTTTACACTGTGGTGCCTACCTGCAGTGTAGATGGAGGTGGCGCTTGAAGATGACATCATCTCCAAGCGCTGGGACCACGATCACCCCTGCAAGGACCGCCAATCATCACCCTGGGGGCAAGCCTAGCACCAAATTAAACTGCTGGGCTGCCCCCAGCCCCCGTCTACGAGGTGAATGGATGCCGCACACAGACATCCATTCACCTCCTCCCTGACTTCATTGCTGTCTGCAGAGTACAGCAGACAGCAGCAGAGGCTGTGGTCTGGAGGTTGGGCTTCCCCCATTGATGTAAACCGGAGCCAGGTCAGATGAATGTGGCAGGTAGCAGGTGGGATGAATGTGACACGTAGTGTGACAGAGGTGCATGTCACTGCGTCACCCCACCATCTCTGTCCCTGCGTCACCCCACCATCTATGTCCCTGCATCACCCTGCCATCTCTGTCCCTGCGTCACCCTGCCATCTCTGTCCCTGCGTCACCCCGCCATCTTTGTCCCTGCAACACCCAGCCATCTCTGTCCCTGCATCACCCCGCCATCTCTGTCCCTGCATTACCCCGCCATCTCTGCCTCTGTTCCACCCTACCGTCTCTGTCCATGTGTCAACCCGCCTTCTCTGTCCCTGTATCACCCTACCGTCTCTGTCCATGTGTCACCCCGCCATGTGGCATAATGTGAATTTTGGCTCAATCCAGGTGGCATAATGTTAATTTTGTCTCAATCCGGGTGTCATAATGTGAATTTTTGCTCAATCCGTGTGGCATAAAGTGAATTTAGGCATTTTCTGTGTGGCATAATGTGAATTTTGGCTCAATCCGGGAGGCATAATGTGAATTTGGGCTTATTCCAGGTGTCATGATGTGAATTTTGCCTCAATCCATGTTGCATAATGTGAATTTTGGCTCAATTTAAGTAGCATAATGGGAATTTTGGCTCTTTCCGGGTGGTATAATGTGAATTTTTTTGCTCATTCTATGTCGCATAAGGGGAATTTTGGCTCTTTCCGCATGGCATAATAATTAAGAGGCAAGTGTAAGGGGGTCTTCTACTGTTTGCATAATGTATATAAGGGGCATACAGCATGGTACACTACACTCAAGGACATGCCCCCTTTTGAGTGGCGGCATCCTCTTTTTCTGGAGTATGCACATAACTTCAGCCTTTAATTTCCCATACCCCCACTTCAAAATTTCCACTTTGACCATTGCACACACATATTTATACGTAGCGCACCTCACACACTTACACATTGGACAGATACAACACAACACACCACACCACAGTACACACACCCACATACACTACAACACACACAAAAACAGTACAACGCACACAAACACACAAAAATAAATGCATCATAGGTGCTAAATCTCAGGAGTGGATGTGGAATTCATCAACACACACAAGCTATCAAGTCAGGAGTGGTGCGTTTCAAACAACAACACCACACCTGATTTCATTGCCATCATTGAGTATCAATGCAAACACATTCTAACATTATGGTGGAGGTTTTAATAAATTACAATCTTGAGCCATAAATGCAGCAGGTACTCTTTACTTAGAAGGGCGCCCATCTCGGCCATCTCGGGCATTGAATGCACTAAAAAATCAGGTGCGATGCGACAGACGAGATGCCCGAGATTTCCCATAGGGAACAATGTTAAATGTCTCAATTGACCCGATTTTCCTGTTCAATGCCTCAATTGACCCAATTTTTCCAAAGGAAACAATGTTAAATGGGCCACAGAGGCCAAATAGGCACCCCACGATCAACGTCAACCCGAAGCGTGGCGAGCGCAGCGAGCCCGCGAGGGGCGGCGGTACGCGTCCTACGACCTTTTCATACCCCCACTATCCACGTCGGCGTGGAGTTGAGAATAGAAAGTGTGGCGAGCGCAGCGAGCCCGAAGCGTGGCGAGCGCAGCGAGCCCCGCGAGGGGACGCGGATACCTTCACAGGTATCCGCGTCCCCTCGCGGGCTTCACAGCTGTCCGCGTACCCTCGCGGGGCTCGCTGCGCTCGCCACGCTTCGGGCTCGGTGGCTCGCTGCGCTCGCCACACTTTCTATTCTCAACTCCACGCCGACGTGGATAGTGGGGGTATGAAAAGGTCGTAGGACGCGTACCGCCGCCCCTAGCGGGCTCGCTGCGCTCGCCACGCATCGGGTTGACGTTGATCGTGGGGTGGCGTTAACAATACGGGTGGCCATTATACACTTCAGGGTGCCTATTTGGCCTCTGTGGCCCATTTAACATTGTTTCCTATGGAAAAATCGGGTCAATTGAGGCATTGAACAGGAAAATTGGGTCAATTGAGACATTTAACATTGTTCCCTATGGGAAATCTCGGGCATCTCGTCGGTTGATCGCACCCGATTTTTTAGTGCATTCAATGCCCGAGATGCCCGAGATTTTTTACTAACGATGCCCACGATCAAAATCGTGGGCGCCCTTCTAAGTAAAGAGTACCATGCAGCATAAGACAACATTTTACAGCAATTTTGGAAATTAAAAAAAAAAACCAAGGCTGTCCCGGGCAACGCTGGGCGGGTCAGCAAGTATTTAAATAAATTAATATAATTAATGTCTAAATCTGTCTAGCACCATTTTCTTTTTCTTTTCTTTTGTTTCCACGTAATACAAAGGCTTAAGCAGCCCTTTATAAACTGCAGCTGGAAATTTATTTTTATTGAACCGAGCACCTCACTTTAGTTAGTTTTGTTTATTTATATAATTGTTTAATTTGTGAGCAAATCACGGCTAACTTGTGAATTTTTTGGACAGCAGCAAATTATGTACAGATCATTCGGCAAATATTTGAAATTCATTGGGATCTGCAAAGTTTTTGTAATATTATTTTCCTGTTTACTCTCTGTAGGTGACAAGTCGGTGTCTCAGCTGGATGTACTGATAGCTGTCCCAGGAGAGACTGTCACCATCCCCTGCTATTACCCGCAGGAGGTCACGGGGGCAGTACAACAGGTGACCTGGTATATAGCATACAGCGAAAAGTGTTCATTTACCTCTGAGCATGAAATATACACCTCGGGCAAAGCACTCAGACATAAACGGTTCTCAGCCGCCAGATTCCCCACAGATGTCTCCCTGCAAATAAAGAATGTAGAAACAAATGAATACACCCATTACTGCTGCCGTGTGACCATCAACAATGAAACATTATCCAGCAGATCCGCCACAGCGCTGGTCATTGCAGGTAAGAATACAGCCTATCCCGAGTCTGCTTACTGGTTACTAGTCATTTATTATTATTATTATTATTATTATTATTATTATTATTATTATTATTATTAGAATGGAAATGCATAGCCACTGTCTTTGATTTGTCTGTAGTTAGTGGGGGACCTCACATTTTTATTTTTATTTTAGAATCTGCCAGTGATCAATGTGTAAACAACAAAAACAAACTTTAGTAAATGTTACCAATTTGGCATGAAATCTGGTAGATTCTAAAAGTAACTAAATCTAATCCTTATTTCTGAAGAGTCCACCCTCCACAGATAGGGCCTGATTCAGACCTGTTTGCTAGACTGAACATGTTCGCAGCCTAGCGAACAGGTGAACACCAACTGCCACCCTCCAAACGACAACCGACCAAATCCCCTCTATAACATGTGACGTCAGCCAACAATAACAAAAATATGTAACACAATGGGTGATATTTACGGGGAAATTTACTAAGTATACGAATACGATTTTTCGTATTCGTATTATTAATACGAATGACTATGAATTTGTATAGGCAGTCTGCGCGGATCAGTCAGATCCATGCATTTTCTAATACTGTGGAATTATGAGTTCCAGCAAGCCTCCCCTGCATGCTGGGACTTGGAGAACCACAAGTCCCAGCATGCAGGGCATTAACCCCTTCCCGACATATGACGTACATTTACGTCATATGTCGGTTGAGGGGGAATCAAGCCAGCTCACGGAGTGAGCTGGCTTGAAAGAGAGCAGGTAATGGCTGTATATTACAGCCAGGTCCCTGCTCTCACGGCCACGAGCGGCGAGTTCGCCGATCGTGGCCGTTTAACCCTTTAAGCACCGCGGGCAAAGCGACCGCAGTGCTTAAATAGCTGATCGGAGGGGGGGCGCCCCCCTCCGGCGCCGATCGGGGCCCCCCGCAGCGAGATCGGAGGGTGCCGATCGGTTGCCATGGTAGCCAGGGGTCTAATGTAGACCCCTGTGCTGGCCGTGTATGCATACCTATTACATCCTGCCTCAGGCAGGATGTAATAGGAAGTGCATAAAATCACTACGTTCAGCCATAGAGCTCTATGGCTGAACCTAGTACAGGCGATCGCGCCCCCTAGTGGTCAAGTACACTAGGGGGCCTTGTAGTAAAAGTAAAAAAAAAAAAAAATAAAGTTTAAAAATAAAAAAAAATAAAAAAATATTAAAAGTTCAAATCACCCCCCTTTCCCCATTTCACAAATAAAAATAAATAAAAAATAAAAAAAATAAACATATTTGGTATCGCCGCGTTCCTAAAAGTCCGATCTATTAAAATATAACATTAGTTATCCCGCACGGTTAAAGGCGTAAACGGAAAATAATTCCAAACGCCAAAACTACGTTTTTTGGTCGCATCGCGTACCCAAAAAAAAATAACTAAAAGAGATCAGAAAGTCGCCCATATCCCATAATTAAATTAATTAAAAAGTACACTTCAGCCCGCAAAAAATGAGCCCTCACCCAGGTCCGTAGGTGGAAAAATAAAAAAGTTATAAGCCGCAGAACATGGCAACGCAACGCAAATTAGAAAAACCGTAAAAGTTGCGAATTTTTTTTTTAGTGGTAAAACATAACGAAAACTATATAAGTTTGGTATCACCAGAATCGTAACGACCCATAGAATAAAGATAACCCATCATTTTAAACGAACTATGAACTCCAAAAAAACCGTAACCAGCGCAAAATTGTGGAATGGCGTTTTTTTTTTTTTTTACCCCACATTGAATTATTTCCTGATTCCCCAGAATATTATACGGTATAGTAAATGGTACCATTACAAAGTACAACTTGTCCCGCAAAAAAAAAGCCCTCATGTGTCTATATAGCCGGAAAATTAAAAAAGTTACGCTTATTTGAACGCAAGGAGGAAAAAAAAAAAAATTAGCATAAAAGGCAATGTCGGGAAGGGGTTAAAGGGCCCGCTGGCACTTGAAGTTCCACAATAATAGAAATAGTAAAATAAACACACACTGACACACGTGAAAAATAAAGCTTTATAACATCCAAAGCCCACACATACTGATAAATATCTTGAGCCTGTAGGAAGGTCCCCGGGTCCGGTGTCCTGGGGCTCCGGGTCCGTGGTACGTGGTACGATTTTTTTATACGATGTCCCAAAAAATTGCATTCCATTAAGGGGAAAATTTACCAAGGTGAAATCGTATAAAAAAAATTTGAATTGAAAATTTGAATTTTTTAGGCGTTTTCATATTTTTGGCATTACTATGCCAAAAATACGCATATTCGTTTTCGTATTTTTGGAACATTCATATTTGCATTTACAAATACCAATGTATACGACATCGACAGAATACGAATAGGAATCACCATTCAAAAGAATGGTGATTCCTAATTTACTAACCGGCCGTATTTTCAATACGGCGGTAATTATCGGCAATTAGCGGGATACGCCCGCTAATTGCCGGTCAAATATGCCTGGAAAATACACTTCATTTTCCAGGCGTATTTGGCTTCAGCCTGCACGGATCAGTTAGATCCGTGCAGGCTGCAGAAAAAAATATATATAACGGGCATAACCAGCACCAGGCTGAAAGAGCTGGGGCTGGTTTTAAAAAATCAGGAAGCCATTGAGATGTATTTTTTAAAACCAGGCCCAGGGCCGGGCCTGGTTCCCAAAATAAGGGGGACAAAATGACTAGGGGTCCCCCTTGTTTTAGGAACGAGCCCTAGCAGCTAAAGCCGGCCAATATCGCTAATCGGGGGGCGGAGCTCAGTCCAGCTTACGTAGTCGGTTTGCTTTTTTGCCAAGACCCCTGTCTTCGCCGGACATTTGTAAGTATAATTTGCTTCCACAGGTACCCCTATGGATTTCGTCAGATACCGGACCCTCGTACCAGGACACCGGAGCCCGGACCAGGACCACGGACCCGGAGCCCCAGGACACCGGACCCGGGGACCTTCCTACAGGCTCAAGATATTTATCAGTATGTGTGGGCTTTGGATGTAATAAAGCTTTATTTTTCACGTGTGTCAGTGTGTGTTTATTTTACTATTTCTATTATTGTGGAACTTCAAATGCCAGCGGGCCCTTTAATGCCCTGCATGCTGGGACTTGTGGTTCTCCAAGTCCCAGCATGCAGGGGAGGCTTGCTGGAACTCATAATTCCACAGTATTAGAAAATGCATGGATCTGACTGATCCGCGCAAACTGCCTATACAAATTCATAGTCATTCGTATTAAGAATACAAATACGAAAAATCGTATTCGTATTCTTAGTAAATTTCCCCCTAAATATCACCCATTGTGTTACATATTTTTGTTATTGTTGGCTGACGTCACATGTTATAGGGGATTTGGTCGGTTGTCGTTTGGAGGGTGGCAGTTGGTGTTCACCTGTTCGCTAGGCTGCGAACATGTTCAGTCTAGCAAACAGGTCTGAATCAGGCCCTATCTGTGGAGGGTGGACTCTTCAGAAATAAGGATTAGATTTAGTTACTTTTAGAATCTACCAGATTTCATGCCAAATTGGTAAATTTTCCCCTTAATGGGATGCAATTTTTTGGGACATTCCAAAATAATACCATTTCGCATTTTTTAAATATGCATTATTTGCCTGAATTCACATATTTAATGAGATGCAAATTTTTAGTCATGAAAATGTGTGATTTTTAGTCATGAAAATGTGCGATTTAGAGGACATGTGCGATTTTGTGCAAAAAGTCGTAGGGTCCTGTACGTTTAGTGATGTAGACAATGCACCATTTTAGTTGCCCTTCTTTGTACAGTCTCTAATTTATTTATATCCTTCTGGAGATATGGCCTCCAGAACTGGACACAGTATTCCAGATGAGGTCGTACCAATGACCTATACAGTGGCATTATTACTTTCTTTCTACTGCTGATACCTCTCCCTATGCAACCAAGCATCTGACTTGCCTTCTTCATTGCTTTGTTACATTGCCTACCTGCCTTTAAGTCCCCTGAAATAGTGACACCTAGATCCATCTCTTCCTCAGTAGTTTCCATTATAGTGCCATTTATACTATATTTAGTCTTTGAATATTTGAGACACAAGTCCATGAGTTTGCATTTTTTGGCAGTAAACTGTACTTGCCATGCTCTTGACCAATCCTCTAATCTACCTAGATCATTAATCATTTGTTTTACCCCTGCTGGTGTGTCAACCCTCGAAACGAAGAAAGAAAATAATGACAGCGCCCAGACCGCTGCAGCCTTTGAAACGCCTTAAGATTCCCAGATCTTAACAACACATGCAATACAAAAAATTGGTGTTCCAAATGGCGCTGCAGTCTCCTCTTTTTTGATATATGAATTATTGTCACCAATAACGGTAGAATCAAATCTCACTCTTTCCGTCCAGTCTTTCTTAAAGACAACCAAAACTGACCTGGGTAAATTTCCCTATGTGCCCGTAATGGTTTCTTTAAGTCCCCATGACCTCTGCATACACAAGTATCGATGTCAGACCAGCTAGATCACCAGGACCCCATGAAATATGAACTCACCAAGATTAGGTGCCCTATATTCACGGAAAGGTTTCTTTTGCCTCCAATTTTCCTCCTTTTTAGGACACAGGTGGACAGCTGACTCCAAGGAATTTTTGTAGTAATCCAAAAATTATTTTATTTCCACAATAAAATGAAGTAAAAGCCAAATAAAATTGATTAAAAAAGTGGGAAGGAAATCCCAAGGTAAGTGGTGGTCTGGGTTACCTCCCAATCCAGATAGAAGGCCGCCCAGTTGCTGAAGATGGCAACCAGCACCTACCACAAACCTCTTGGGTATTTCTCTTTCTCCTCCAACCCTCTGGTGCTCCACTGGATGAAGAGAATGCTGAATTTGACATAATATACAGATTTTTGTACATGTGCATAAATAAATTAGAATATGCTGGGGCCATATTAGACCCCATTGCTGTGCCTTGAAGTTGTAAATAAAAATAATTCTTAAAAAGAAAATAATTCTTAGTTAAAACAATCTCCATCAGTAACAAAAGAAAATTGAAATTCGGACCCGTATAGTGTGGACTGGAGGACACCAAGCTCCTGACGGCATCCAACCCCTCTTTATGTACAATGTTAGTGTACAAACTAGACACATCTAGTATTACTATTAACGCATTGGCAGGTAAAGAGTCTAATCCTTTTAATTTTTGGATAAATACTCCAAACTCAATATTTCAGAATTAAAGTGCTAAATGAAAGAATATGCAGCTCAGGTTGTATAAAAAGTGAGGCTGTCAACCACCACCAGAAAGAATACATGCAAAAACAAGGATTTCTTAAACCCAAAGTGCTATCTCCTGTTTCACACTTAAAAAAATGAGTACATAACTTAATCAATATAAATCCACTGTATCAATAAGCCAATAGTCCAAAATTATCTGTAGAGAGACTCTCCAATCTCAGCCCACGCCAAAATATTATCAGCGTGGGGTGATTAGGAGAAAAAAAGAGGGATACAATTGGTGCAATACTTCCAAAACAATGCAGGATTTTTATTGTCTCGCAATGCACTCACGAATAGGCGAAGATAATATGGCGTGATCGTATCCCAAATACTGCTGGGCATTCCACTTTGTTTTGGCAGGAAAGAGGACACCCAATCTGCATTTAAAAAACTCAAAACCAAACTTCCACACATAGTAGGTAAGGCTGAAAAAAGACTTGCGTCCATCTAGTTCAACCTGGTATAGATATCCATTGCTGATTTGGTAGGTTCTGGTATTTTACAGACAAATTATATTTCTTATTTGTACCCATGGATGTTTTTCTCCAGTAAATGTTTGTCCAACTTTGCCTTGAACGCATTTAATGAGCCAGCCGTTACCACCTCTCTGGGAAGAGAGTTCCAGAGTTTGACTGTTCTGACCGTAAAGAAATTCTTTCTACTAGCTGAATGAAATCTTTTTTCTTCTAATCTATACTCATGCCCTCGCGTCCTAGATTCCTTTCTAGTAGAAAAGAGGGTGCGTGACAGTTCCTTATATTGGCCCTTGATATACTTGTACATGTTGAGCATGTCCCCCCTTAAACGTCTCTTTTCTAATGTAAATAGTCCCAAATTGCTTAATCTCTCCCCGTAGCTTAAATTCTCCATTCCCCTAATAAGCTTTGTTGCTCGCCTTTGGACTTTTTCTAATTCTATGATGTCCTTTTTATAGTGTGGGGCCCAGAACTGTACTCCGTACTCTAGGTGAGGTCTCACCAATGCTTTATATAGTGGCATAATTACCCTTGAGTCCCTAGTTTCCATTCCCCTCTTAATACATGCCAGAATTTTGTTGGCCTTTTTTGTAGCTACATTACAATGGGCACTACATCCTAGTTTGCTGTCTATTTGGACTCCTAGATCCTTTTCAAGTATGGAATTACCCAGTTCCTCTCCGCTAAGGTTGTAACTTGCACACTGGTTGTGTCTCCCAAGGTGCATAACCTTACATTTATCTGCATTGAACCTCATCTTCCATTTTTTTGCCCACTCATCTAGAATTGCAAGATCATTTTGAAGCAAGGTGACATCTTCTGATGATTTGATGACTTTGCTAAGTTTTGTATCGTCCGCAAAGATGGATACATTGCTGAGTAACCCTATCCCAATATCGTTAATAAAAATGTTAAACAAAATGGGCCCCAAAACCGAACCCTTGGCACTCCACTTAGTACCGGTATCATATCTGATACGGCACCATTCACAACCACTCTTTGTTCTCTATTACATAGCCAATTCCCTACCCATCTGCAGATATTTTCACCCAATCCTAGGTTCTCCATTTTATTAATCAATCTCTTGTGTGGGACAGTATCAAATGCTTTAGCGAAATCTAGGAAAATCACATCTACAGCATTTCCATTATCGAGGTTTTTGCTAACCTCTTCATAGAACCCTAGTAGATTAGTTTGGCATGAACGATTTTTCACGAACCCATGTTGGTTAGCACTGAGTAGACTGTGATGATCTAAATATTTCTGGATACCATCCCTTAAAAATCCTTCAAATAGTTTACCCACAATTGATGTTAAACTAACGGGTCTGTAATTAGCGGGATCTTCCTTTTTTCCTTTTTTGAATATTGGCACTACCTCTGCTATTCTCCAATCTTTTGGTACTATACCTGACGATAGTGACTTGCTAAAGATATAATGTAGGGGGGTAGCTAGTTCATCCCTTAATTCCATTAATACCCTCGGATGAATCCCATCTGGCCCTGGTGATTTATTTGTTTTGAGTTTGCTTAGCCTCAGTATTATTTCTTTCGGCGTGAAATCCACAATGAGATCTGGCTTATTTGTCCCGTTTGTGGTAAATGTTCGTTCCACAGTCTGCTCTTCCTTAGTAAATACTAATGAGAAGAACTCATTTAACAGTTTTGCTTTTCCCTTGTCCTCAGTAACACTTTTTCCACTAGTATCAGTTAGTGGGCCTATGTTTTCCTTAATTAAACGTTTACTATTTATGTATTTAAAAAACTTCTTTTGGGTTGGTTTTACACAAGGTATTTAATGATGGGGTTGGTTGGAGAAGAAACAAAAACAATTGGTGCAGTAGGTCTTCAATCCAACAAAGAATTTAATTAATTAAAAGCACTCACAAACGTGATAAAATATAGCGTAATACAAGTCTAATGTGGCAAAGGCTGCTGGGCCCACATAAACGGATTTCACTCACCCACAATGTTACAGGGGAGGTCCATGGCATCCAAGTGCCGGCTCAAGGTACCTGATTCTCTGTTGAGGAGGCAGCAGTAACATCCACAGCACACTTAATGCGTTTCGGACCACAAAGTGTCCTTCATCAGAAGTATGCTGTACAATAGTCATGTCCATGTATTTATACCTGTTCAAATCAGAGTACCCCCTGTGTCAGCTGTCCATGCACTAGCTTCCATCAAACCCTGATGCCAGAAACCGGAAGTCGAACTCCGTGGTTCCTGAGTCCCAGAAATGATGCAATGCGTTCCAGCGTTCAACAGATAATACTGTTTTGCGTTCCAACTTCCCGGATATATACATCGTATGTCTGCTGTTCCATTTGTCTACAGAATAGGCGGATTTTAATTCATAAGTTCCGATGTATATTCTGATTTCTTTTAGCAGCTGTTAGTTTAAAGTGCATTATAGTACAGGAACAGGTATACTAAAAAACATATAAATATACATAAAAACAACAATGAGTAAAAATACATGAATAAGATTAACATAGACAGAATAAATAAAGATAGGTACGGTGAAGAGCATAAGAACCAGTATAAATTATGTTAAAAAGCACTTAAGTTTGAAGTCATTATTTAGACCTTGGGGGATCAGAGACTTTAATTCAAAGATCCATATAATTTCTGTTTGAGAAAATCTTTTGTCTAGATCTCTGCTTCTTATTTTAGGTAGAATCTGCTGAATCCCGTAAAAACCTCACAATTTGACATTCCTTTTTGTCGTGAATTTCTTTAAAATGGGCTGACACTGAATGTGTGTCCACACCTTTCCTTATATTGTAAATATGCTCAGCCAACCTCACCTTCATTTCTACTGGTTTTTACAACATAGGTGAGGTGGCATGAGCATTTGGTGGCTTATATAACATTTATTGAATTACATGTTATAAATTCGTTGATAGAATAAACCTTGCCATTAACACAACATTGAGTTATTTTACTGGTATTGCTTTTCACCGTCCTGCACATCGAACACATCCCACACCGGTGGAACCCTTTTGTGCATATACTTTGTCTGATTTCCATTTCCACACTACTGTGGACTAATTTCTCCCCAAGAGACAGGTTATAAGAGAGAAAAGGATCTAAATGAATTTTTTGATAAAGCTCTTAAGGAGGGAGTGATCACTAAAAAAGAACATGAATATTTAAGTATCAAAAATCCTTCGATGCCTACACTGTATATTTTGTCGAAGGTTCATAAAGACCCTCTAAAATCCCTGGGGAGACCAATAGTGTCAGGCTGTAACAGCCTGACCTCTAATTTGTTTGCTTTAACAGATTTTTATCTTCAGCCTCTGGTACAAAAGACAAAGGTCTTCCTAAAAGACACAGGGGATGTCTTGAGAAAAATGGGAAGATGGCATGTCTATCTGTACCGCTGATGTTAGTACACTGTACATAATAATAGATATCGACCATGATACTAGAGCTGTGGCATATATTTTTAGAACGGAGTGACCTACAACCATCTGTTCAGAATTTTAGGTACTTGTGTATTATCACGGCTCCCATCTCATCCCATCTCATTGCATACCATAAGGCTTAAGATGGTATGCAATGAGATTAGATGTGCTGTGATGGGACCCAATCTTATACAATTTAAAATTGTATTCCATTGTTTATGGCATACGATGAGATGAGATGAGATTTTAAATTGTATAAGCACAGTAATGGGTGCTTTCAAGGTCAATTGGCCCCCCTATAAGATTTTTTGGTACTTGTGTATTTTGGCGGCGCCCCCGATGTCCGTCGTACGATGAACGCATCGCATCGCATGCCATGTACCCGATGGCATGCGATGCGACGCAATTTTTACCCCCTATACGATGAAAAATCGTATAAGCACCCTAAAGGGTGCTTTTGAGCACCGTAATGGGTGCTTACAATGTTAAATGCACCCCCACGCCACCCCCCCACTATAAACGTGAACCCGAAGCATGGCGAGCGCAGCGAGCCCACGAGGGGCGGTGTTACGCTTCCTACGACCTTTTCATACCCCCACTATCCACGTCGGCGTGGAGTTGAGAATCGAATAGTGTGGCGAGCGCAGCGAGCCACCGAGCCCGAAGCGTGGCGAGTGCAGCGCGCCCCGCGAGGGGACGCGGATACCTTCACAGGTAAACGCGTCCCTTCGCGGGCTTCACAGGTATCCGCGTCCCCTCGCGGGGCTCGCTGCGCTCGCCACGCTTCGGGCTCGGTGGCTCGCCACACTATTCTATTCTCAACTCCACGCCGACGTGGATAGTGGGGGTATGAAAAGGTCGTAGGACGCGTACCGCTGCGCTCGCCGCGTTTTGGGTTCACATTTATAGTGTGGGGGTGGCGTGGGGGTGCATTTAACATTGTAAGCACCCATTAGGGTGCTTTACATTGTATAAGCACCCATTAGGGTGCTTATACAATGTTTAATCGCATCGCATCGTATGGCATTGTATGCCATGTACAATGGCATACAATTTCAAAATTGTATACCATCGTGCACTATCGTACGATATCACGTCGCATCGCATGCCATCGTATGCGTTATGGTATGCGATGCGATGGGCGCCGCCAAAATACACAAGTACCAGATTTTTAATTGTATAAGCACCCTAATGGGTGCTTACAATGTTAAATGCACCCCCACGCCACCCCCACTATCAACGCCAGCCCGAAGCGTGGCGAGCGCAGCGAGCCCGCGAGGGGCAGCGGTACACGTCCTCCGACCTTTTCATACCCCCACTATCCATGTCGGCGTGGAGTTGATTTTTTATAGTGTGGCGAGCGCAGCGAGCCACCGAGCCCGAAGCGTGGCGAGCGCAGCAAGGGGACGCGTAATACATGTAAAGTAAAATGGGGCCCCTCGCGGGGCACGCTGCGCTCACCACGCTTCAGGTTGGCGTTGATAGTGGTGGTGGCGTGGGGGTGCATTTAAAATTGTAAACACCCATTAGGGTGCTTATACAATTAATAATCTTATAGGGGGGGCAATTAACATTGAAAGCACCCATTAGTGTGCTTATACAATTTAAAATCTCATCTCATCTCATCGTATGCCATTGTATGCCATATACAATGGTATACAATTTTAAATTGTATAAGATGCCATAAGATGGAAATTGTGGGAGCCGTGATAATACACAAGTACCGAATTTTATATTAGAAGGTATTAAACTGATTTTAACTAATAATTATTTTATATTTTACGGTACCTTTTATCTTCAAGTTGTGGGGACTGCTATGGGTACCAGGTTCACCCCTAGCTACGCCAACCTATTTATGGCATATTGGGAGGAACTTCAGATATAGCAGGGGGCGAGCTGGGGTGGGCCTGGTATCATGGCAATGTTTTATAGACAATATTTTATTTCATTGGGATAAGGATGAAGATGCACTCAACACTTTTTGTACTAAATTGAATGTAAATGACATGTCGATTAAGTTGACATTTTCCCTTAGTAAAGAAAAGGTCTCTTTTTTAGATTTGTTGATTTATACCAATGATGGTAAATTGGAAACTAAGACCTATAGGAAAGAAACAGACTCAAATAGTTTAATTGAAAGAACAAGTCTATACCATCAAAACTGGCTAGAGGGGATCCCATTTAGCCAGTTCACTCAAATTAAAAGAAATTATACTTCAGGGTCTGTTTGCGATGAGCAAATAAAAGAAGTATCAGGAAGACTCCTGAGTAAAGGGTACAAAATAGAAACCTTGGAAAAAGCTAAAACTAGGATAGATACTGTTAAAAGAGAGGAACTGTTAAAAATAAAGAAGAAAGAAACTTCCAATGAAAGGTTTCAATGGGCATTTATCTCCTGGTATAGCTCATGTTTTAGAGATATTAAAAATATTTTTAAACTAAATTGGAAGATTTTAACACAAGATCCAATTCTAGCAACAGCAATACCTCCTCATCCCATTTTTATATACAAAAGAGCCCCGTCTCTTAGGGAGAAATTAGTCCAAAGTAGTGTGGAAACGGAAATCAGACAGAGTATACGCACAAAAGGGTTCCACCGGTGTGGGATGTGTTTGATGTGCAGGACGGTGAAGAGCAATACCAGTGAAATAACTCAATTTTGTGTTATGGCAAGGTTTCTCCTATCAATGAATTTATAACATGTAATTCAAGAAACGTTATATATGCCATTGAATGCTATGTTGGAAAAACCAGTAGAAATGAAGGTGAGGTTGGCTGAGCATATTTACAATATAAGGATAGGTGTGGACACACATTCAGTGTCAGCCCATTTTAAAGAAATTCACGACAAAAAGGAATGTCAAATTGTGAGGTTTTTACGGGATTCAGCAGATTTTACCAAAAATAAGAAGCAGAGATCTAGACAAAAGATTTTCTCAAACAGAAATTATATGGATCTTTGAATTAAAGTCTCTGATCCCCCAAGGTCTAAATAATGACTTCGAGCTTAAGTGCTTTTTAACATAATTTATACTGGTTCTTATGCTCTTCACCGTACCTACCTTTATTAAATCTGTCTATGTTAATCTTTTTCATGTATTTTTACTCATTGTTGTTTTTATGTATATCTATATGTTTTTTAGTATACCTGTTCCTGTACTATAATGCACTTTAAACTATCAGCTGCTAAAAGAAATCAGAATATACATCGGAACTTATGAATTAAAATCCGCCAATTCTGTATACAAATGGAACAGCAGACATACGATGTATATATCCGGGAATAGAGAAAAAGTATAGGTTCAACCACCACCAGCGTGGGATAAATAGAATGGTACTTCCCTTCTATGGGTATGATCCTTTCTTTGTATACACTTGTATCAGTACATATCCTCTGCTCAGCTTATATTCATTTGTACATGAAAAAAGAGCATATACATAACATAGTGTATACAGTTTAATATAACAGTGGGATATCACATAAAAACATCAAAACATCACAAACATGATTTGCACACAATAAAATATCCAAAGTGGCTGGTGCATTAGTTAAAGAACTTTGAGGTAGTTACCAGATGGCCGGTGAACCATAAATCAATATAGTTCAGAGTGAGCATGCAAACATGATTCCACGATCGCCCGGGCACAATCAGGATCACAAGCTGCTGCAGGATAACAGTCCCCCTAGTCCAGTCCAATGCCTCTGCCCGCCGACGCGTTTCGGACTCGATCTGAGTCCTTTTTCAAGGCTTGAAAAAGGACTCAGATCGAGTCCGAAACGCGTCGGCGGGCAGAGGCATTGGACTGGACTAGGGGGACTGTTATCCTGCAGCAGCTTGTGATCCTGATTGTGCCCGGGCGATCGTGGAATCATGTTTGCATGCTCACTCTGAACTATATTGATTTATGGTTCACCGGCCATCTGGTAACTACCTCAAAGTTCTTTAACTAATGCACCAGCCACTTTGGATATTTTATTGTGTGCAAATCATGTTTGTGATGTTTTGATGTTTTTATGTGATATCCCACTGTTATATTAAACTGTATACACTATGTTATGTATATGCTCTTTTTTCATGTACAAATGAATATAAGCTGAGCAGAGGATATGTACTGATACAAGTGTATACAAAGAAAGGATCATACCCATAGAAGGGAAGTACCATTCTATTTATCCCACGCTGGTGGTGGTTGAACCTATACTTTTTCTCTATTGCATATTTCTGGGTGTCTGAGAAACGCCCCAAGGTGATACCCACCCTAGCGTAAGGTGCGCACAGACAATTGCACTTGCTCTTTTTGTGTACATATATATCCGGGAAGTTGGAACGCAAAACAGTATTATCTGTTGAACGCTGGAACGCATTGCATCATTTCTGGGACGCAGAACCCACAGAGTTCGACTTCCGGTTTCTAGCATCAGGGTTAACCAGAAGCTAGTGAACGGACAGCTGACACAGGGGTATCAATGCCGATATAAATATAATTATCAATACCGATATAAATATAACCAGAAGGACAATAAGTAAAATGCGCAGTTTATGTACTCTTTCCGTAACTTGCGTACCCTTTCAAACCTAGCTACGTGCAAACAAAGCGTAGCGCAACGTAGCGGACCTTTTCCGTGTATTGTACACGCTGGACCAATACCAGCAATTGAGTATCCCTTCGCAGTACTTAGTACCTAAACTGCGAATACCTTTAAAGGACAATGTCTGTAGTAAACCTTTATCGCCAGATCGAATGAGAGTCGAGAGAAGGATATAACTCGATTTGAGGAGATTGAGGGGTGAATTTATGAAGTTTGGAGAAGTGTTATCTATCCCCATAAAGAACGTTATGAGCAAGGTGATAATGGTTCAGCCAATCAGCTACAATATGTAAATTGACAGGTAAGAGCTGATTGGCTGAACCATTATCACCTTGCTCATAACGTTCTTTATGGGGATAGATAACACTTCTCCAAGCTTCATAAATTCACCCCTGAATCTCCTAATAATGTATTAGTCCCTAGCGGACAACAGGAGGTTACAGAAAGAAGAAATACAGTATAACACGTGATACAGTTTGCTTAACAATACTAAATACAAGTCACACACTACTAAGGGAAAGAAAACAGGTACAGAATACAATCAGCCAATAAACAATAAAAGAAAGCACAAGGAATGCAACCGTTTACCGTCTCATCAAATATGCGCAGCGCAGTCCGGTCGGAGCTCGCTATGTTCAAATAGAACTTTAGCCCGGTCAATGGTGGAGGGATAGATGCAGTGCAGAAGTGACCGAGCCAGCTCAGGGATAGCTATATTTATAGGGTCCAATAAGGGGGGTCAAAGGCCGTTTCAATTGGTCAAGGGTTCAAATGTCAAGTCCTCAGGGATTGGAGCAAAGTATTATACTTGGTTTGGATTGGTGCAGGGGAGTGTACTTCGGTGTCCTTTGTGTGTTGGCATCGTCGTCGGGGTCGTAAAAAACAACAAGAACCGGTTATAACTTGATTCCTTTGTCTTACATAGTTCTAGCAGAAATAGTACATGAAATATGGATTTTGTCCGTAATTGTCGGACCTTATGATTTGCGAAGTTTTCGCTACGACCGGAGTGCTGCGCATGAGAAACGGAACATAACGATACTAAACATTATACAGACATAATTGTGTATTGTTGGTTAAACTATGTGTAGTGCACTAAACCTTTAATAAACTATATTTTATTTGGTGTAAGTTTGGTATTATGAAGTTATGTGTATTAGTATGGCTGTGCTTATGGTCCACTTTGCTACACAGACTCGGGTATTATACTTTATTTGCGCAACTCTGCGAATCAAAATGGCGGCCATACTATCCTAAAATGGCGTGTATGCAATTCGACTTTAACAGGGGATACTCTGATTTGAACAGGTATAATACATGGACATGACTATTGTATTGTATTGTACATCTGAAACGCGATAAGTGTGCTGTTGTCGCGACTGCTGCATCCTCAACGGAGAACCGGGTACATTGAGCCGGCACTTGGACGACCTCCCCTGTAATATCGTGGGTGAGAGAAATTGTGTGAGCCCAGCAGCCTTTGCCACTTTGGACTTGTATTATGCTTTATTTTATCACGTTTGTGAGTGCTTTTAATGAATTAAATTCTTTGTTGGATTGAAGACCTACTGGACCAATTGTTTTTTTTTCTTCTCCAACAACCCCATCATTAAATACCTTGTGTGGGAGTTTGGTTTGGAAGTTTTTTTAATTGCAGATTGGATGTCCTCTTTCCTGCCAAAACAAAGTGGAATGCCCAGTAGTATTTGCCTATTGGGATACAATTTGTGAGTGCATTGTGAGACATTAAAAATCCTGCATTGTTTTGGAAGTATTGCACCAATTGTATCCCTCTTTTTTTCTCCTAATCACCCCACCCTGATAATATTCCGGCGTGGGCTGAGATTGGAGAGTCTCTCTACAGATTATCTTGGACTATTGGCTTAATAATACAGTGGATTTATATTGATTAAGTTATGTACTCATTGTTATAAGTTTGAAACAGGGGATAGCGCTTTGGGTTGGATAAATTCTTGTTTTTGCAAATTTTGGATAAAGTCAGTGGTAACCATAGGCGTGCGCACATAGAGTGTTAGGGGTGCACAGGCACCCCCTAATGCTGTGCCCACCCTTATATACTTTTGCTTTTTAGAACTGGTATTCCATTAAAACAAGCGTCCATCAATCAAGTATGTGTGTTTTGCCTTACTAATTGTATTACACCATTGTCATATCACTACATACCTGCGTCATCCATGTATGTTTATGACTTTATTTGCATGTACTTTTACACAGAGTAATTAGAAGATTAAAACTGAACTAGGCAGAAGATTATGGTGCGGCTGAGATAAGTTTTATATTGTAGCGAGTGCCAATAGCTGATGGTAGACACGTCTGATTGGTGGTGTTAGACACACCCAATGGGCGTGTAAGACACCCCCTAATGAAATGTACTGCGCATGCCTATGGTGGTAACATTTAAATAATATGCTGTATTCTGTACAATCTGCTGAAGCCAAAAATCTTTAAACTGGGAAAGTGGCATTAGTCAATTGTCTATGAACTTCAGCCACATAGTCTTGTTTATTAAGAATCACTATCCACCACCACCACCACCCCCACCCCCCGCACTGCCGCAGGCGGGCACAGGCAGCAGGGGGGTATATGCGGCAGCCTACTCTCCACCACCACCCCCACCCCCCGCACTGCCGCAGGCGGGCACAGGCAGCAGGGGGGTATATGCGGCAGCCTACTCTCCACCACCACCCCCACCCCCCGCACTGCCGCAGGCGGGCACAGGCAGCAGGGGGTATATGCGGCAAGCCTACTCTCCACCACCACCACCACCTCCACCCCCCGCACTGCCGCAGGCGGGCACAGGCAGCACGGGGTATATGCGGCAGCCTACTCTCCACCACCACCACCACCCCCACCCCCCGCACTGCCGCAGGTGGGCACAGGCAGCAGGGGGTATATGCGGCAGCCTACTCTCCACCACCACCACCACCCCCACCCCCCGCACTGCCGCAGGTGGGCACAGGCAGCAGGGGGTATATGCGGCAGCCTACTCTCCACCACCACCACCACCCCCACCCCCCGCACTGCCGCAGGCGGGCACAGGCAGCAGGGGGGTATATGCGGCAGCCTACTCTCCACCACCACCCCCACCCCCCGCACTGCCGCAGGCGGGCACAGGCAGCAGGGGGGTATATGCGGCAGCCTACTCTCCACCACCACCCCCACCCCCCGCACTGCCGCAGGCGGGCACAGGCAGCAGGGGGTATATGCGGCAAGCCTACTCTCCACCACCACCTCCACCCCCCGCACTGCCGCAGGCGGGCACAGGCAGCAGGGGGTATATGCGGCAGCCAGTGGTGTAACTAGAAATTTGGCTCCCCCCAGCCAAAAAAAATTCAGCCCCCCCCCCCCCCATCCTTTAAAATTGTGTATGGCAAAAAGGAGGTGTGGCCTCATGTAAGAGGTGTGACCTTTGGGATGGGTGGCCTTCCAGAAAATGACTTTACACCCCAGTCTGCTCAGGCTCCATACAAACCATTGCCCACATATGTTAATGGCCTGTCAGTATAACCTTACCCCCAGTATCATGCTGGCACACACACATGAATGCAAACCCCACACACCCTGTGTGCCCTAATGCAGCATAATGTTGTTATACAAAGGGGCCAATGCTTACCTGGTTCTGGGTGGGGAGCAGCCAGGAGGGTTGTCATCACTGTCACATCAGGAGGAGGCAGAAACACAAAATGGGTTGCTGAGTCCGACTGCAGTGCCTGCATACTTGTGTAAGACAGGTTGCTGAGTCCTGTCTGAAAATGGTGCCAGAGACGCTGATGCCTGATTCCAGCATATTGAAGGCACCACACAGCGCTTACACAGGCTGTCGAGGAGAAAAGCTCAGGCTGCACAGGCAGACAGTGAAGAGCGGGAGCTGGGGGACATGCAGTGGCAGAGACACTGATTGTTCCTCTCTAGAAGCAGCATTTACCCTCCGTCCCAACCATTAAGCCTGGGAAGGGAGCTCCTCCACCGGACACCGCCACTTCCTCCTGCTCTCCTCTCCCTCCATCTACCCCATCCTGACCCTTAAGCCCGGTACTGAGGTCACCTCCGCTGGCCTTCTCCTCCTCTCTCCTCAGCCGCAGCTGCCTCCAGCTCCTGCTTGCCGTCTCTTGCGCTTAACAAAACTCAGAGATCCGCCGGCAACTTTGATTGCAGTTGAAGCGGCCACTGTAGGGATGTACTGTACTGTGTCTCCTAAAAATGCGTATGTCCTCTCAGGGGGGTTTCTCTCACACTGACCAACAGTTGAGCAGAGCTCCTCTCTGGCGGGTGGCTGTGCACCGTGACCTGGCTGCCGAGAGGGGAACGGGGCAGTGGGGCACGTCCCAATTAGCCCCCGCGTGCAGTTGTGTAGAAGGGGAGTGATGGTCATGGCGGAAGTGTGGCGCTGGCTTGCCACACAATGACAGGACTCCTGCCTCAAGCTCCTTTAGAGCAGCAGCGTGACCATGCCCCCCGGCGGGTACATGCGGCAGCCTACTCCCCCACCCGGACTCACCTGTCCTCTCCTCGGCGGTGGTCAGTCCTCTCGTCGGCGGTGGCTTTCTCCCAGCAGCGCCGGACTCCCCGCTGGCCGCGCTGCTGCATCCTCTCCAGGTGAGCCCTGTATGTGTGTGATTGGACAGCGGATCCAAAACTGGATTCGCTGGCCCAATCACATCTGGGGGCGTGCATTCATACCGGTGCCCCTGTCATTGCGGCATCATTTGCCGCTTCCCCATTCATTTTCAATGGGCTTTTACAGCCCATTGCTGCACCCTGCCCCCCTGCCCTCCCCTACCCGCCCCCCGCTGCCCGGAGTTTTAATGTTAACAGCGGGAGGCACCTCTCCCACTGCCTCCCACCCTCACATGCAGCAGTGTAAGAGGGTGGGAGGCAGCGGGAGAGGTAGAAATGATGAAAAATAATAAAAGAAGATATATAAATATCTTCTTTTTATTATTTTTATCATTATGACAGGGGAGGCTCTGCCTCCCCTGCCTCCCCTGACTGCACGTCCCTGGAAGCTTCAAATGTGCTAAGTGTGTCAATTGCAAGTTCCTGATTGCCACCACGGCTTTTCAAGATCCAAGAACCCAAATATCTTATCCTATCAAATACCACCTGGACTATGATAGCCGTTATGTTGTTTATCCCATCATCTGCACATGTAAATTGGTGTATATAGACAAGACCATAAGGACATTGGTGCATGGCAGAGAGGATTGCCATGCACCAATCATCTTTAAAGAAAGCCCTTGTTTCAATTGATGCCAATACCCCTGTGTCTAAGCGTTTTTTTGATCTTAAGCATACTATGAAGGACTTCCGATTTCTCCCTGTGGATCACAACCCCCCTTTGAGGAGAGGTGGCGATCGCGGTACCCTTTTATTACAAAGGGAATATTACTGGATCCATCGTTTAAATTGCATTTCCCCCAATGGACTGAATGAGGAACATTCATGTCACTGCTATTTATGAATTTATCTTTTCACATTTCAGAGTTGTTATTTTTTCTTATTTTTCTATAGTCAAGGACTTTTACTCCTACAAAAGGAATATATGGTTACAGTGTATATGATATTTGAAGATGTATCTTTATTATGATGTGCATTATACCTGTAACATACAGTAGTTGGTGGGAACTAATACAGTATGCCTTATTATAAGATATTGGAGCTGGCCAGTCGGACCGCATTGGTATTGGATCACAGGTCCAGATCCATTGCGTATAGCCCTTGATAGGCAGTAGTTACTGACTTGGTGGCTTCTGATTCATTTTGGTCCCCCCTATGTCAGGTACCATTTGTGCTCTAGCCTACACATTGTGTTGGGTGTTTCTATAGTGATGGACGCCGGCTGGGGTGTTTCCCTACCCAGCGTCTTGACACATGTGATGGCGCCAGCAGTGTGAGTCTGATGCTGACGCCGAGTAGATGCACGCAATGATCGGCATTGGCTGGGTCCTGCGTGCTGTCATCACTGTGCGCTCAGGTGTTTAGTATAGCTGTTGCATGGCGCATACTATCATGGTCCCACCACATTGATTTAGGTGAACAGATGTTGCTATTTTACATTGATTGTACCATATATATCCGGTCTGGAGATTGGTTTACTCATGCTCCTGATGACGTTTAGACTCCACCGAAACGGCCGTCGGGCATGAGTAATCCACCCAAGGACCTCCATGGCGTGTTACCACTGTGACTATAAGTATTTGTCTTTCATTTGGATCTATTTCACTTGTCCCATGTCTTTTTCTACATGTATGATTTTTTTGCTTTATTTGAAGACTTTCTTTCTGCAAAAAGAATTGGATGTGCTGGCTACTGTTTATTATCTGCAAGTTAACATATATGTGGCTACAGCACTTCACAGCTGATTATATATATATATATATATAGGTAGGGCAGGAATCCGGCACTCCCAACAAGATATTGCAGCTACCGCGGTGCCTTCCTTAAAGATATAGCCAGGTAAGTATATAATACAACGGGGCGGCACTCGAACGGATTTCTCTCAGCGAATAATTGCAGACCGACAACTGCTTAGGTCTGACGTTTCGGTAATTTTATTACCTTTCTCAAAGACACAAATACATACAAAAGACACTTACTTTATAGAAGAAATCACCAGTGACAAGTCTCGGCGTCTCCACGCCCGAGCCCGCGCCGACGCACATATCTGACGTCACTGGACGACGTCCTCAGCACAGACAGCCGCGCGACTTGGACCGTTGCTATGGTAACCACCGGAGACCTGTGATAATAGATACAATATGTGAAAAAATGTGAGACACTTAAGCAGGCGATGCATGTATACATTAGCAGGCATATGGGCAAAAGATACATTGCAAGACACACATGATTAATATATCATAGTAAGTTAAACTAGATAGCAAGTACACAATATCACTGCGTCAACTGCCAATCAATATCAAAAGGAATATCGGACGGGGAGAAGGGGAGGAGAGAGGGGGAGCATAGAGATGAATATCAATCTGGTGCTGACACGGTTAGTGGTATGTTGACTTGAGTGTCGACACGCTGGATACAGTTTACAGGAAGCAATTCAGGGATGAATATTCATTAAGCCCAGCGGGGGCAACAGCATTGAGCTTAAAGATCCATTTTGCTTCAAGCTGTAGAAGCTTCTTGTTTCGATCCCCTCCTCTCACACTTGCTGGAACCTGGTCGATCATCTTGTACTTAAGAGTCGGCAAAGGATGTCGACAGTCTCTGAAATGTTTGGCCACCGGTTGTTCAGATGGAACACCGTCCAATGCATGTTTTATTGCGGAGCGGTGCATGGCCATACGCTCCTTGAAGGTTCTGCTGGTTTTACCAACGTATAAAAGTCCACAGGGACAGCGTATCATGTAGACCACAAATCTACTGGAGCATGTTAACACTTTCTTAATCTTGTATCTGTGGCCAGTATAAGGGTGGGCGAAGGTGTCACCTTGTTCAAGGTACCCACATGTCACACATCCCGTGCACTTGTAATTGCCGGGCTTCTTGGTGAGAAAGTGGGTCTTCTTAGTGCCTCCCAGATTGGTCACATCAGTTTTAACTAATTTGTCACGCAAATTGGTTCCTCTTTTGTAACAAGGCATCACCCCCATTTCTTTGAGTGCTGGTAATTCAGGATCTTGACACACCAGCAGCCAGATGCTTTTCACAGTATTTACCAACACGGAGCTAGCCGCCGAATACGTGTTGATAAAGGGCATGCGGCTGATGGGATTGGACTTCTGCTTCGCTCTCAGCGTGTCTTCCCTGGGGATAGATAATGCCTTTTTCTTGGCCTGTAGGAGGGATTCATAGTTGTATCCGCGGCTTTCAAATTTTTGGACCATAGCATCCATCTGGGTGGCTGCAACTTCTGGTTTGCTGCAAATTCTTCTAACCCTCAACATCTGGGAGTATGGCAAACCCACTGCATGAGCCATCGACATCCTGTGGATAAAATCCAGTCCCTCATTATAGATCATATCCCTAAGTCTCTCAGGGGAGGGAACAGGAATAAGGCTCTTCTTCAAAGGGAGAGTAGGTGGATTTACATGTTGGGGACACTGGCTCCCAATGGCCTCAACGAGACCTTGGGGCTCCAGTGTTACCTATAATTGGGTTTATTGGCCTGTTGTCCACTGTCGACACTAAGTTGTCGACAGGTTGGGTTTTCCCTATTAGTCTTCTAATACTGTGCTTTTTTTCTAATGGTTTTGTTGTTTCCTGGGTTTATGCATGCCTTAGTGCAGTAATATTAATGTTTCGATGTGTGTGTGATTTATGATATGGGATATAACATGTAGTCTCCCATATTTTTCCAAACATAATGCCTGGTGGGTTTTTCTACAATTTTTTCATGTCTTTTTTACGTTTTTTTCTATAGGTTTGTCTTTATGTGAAGGTTCTTATGTATATATGTGACTTATTATGTCCATGCACTCTAATGTAATCATATTGGACCTAGCACTGTTTAATTACATGCTTTGTGTTATCTGGTTGTTATGACAACCATTCTATGCCGTCCGTGCGGTCTATGTTCCTAGCCGAACTTCTGGTCTTGGTTGGCCCCATGTCATAACCGTGGTTGGCAGAAGTCTGGCAATACGTGTATTTTGCCGCCCGCCAGCTTCCGGTCTGACTTGGAGAGGCATCCTGACGTAGGTTGCGGCGGGGGAACTATTCTGCTCGGCTGTCGGGCTTGGAGGAACAGCTATAGCAGCGGGACCTTCCTGTCCACGCTGCATTGTTTGGCTTGGACCCTTTTGCCCGGCAGGTGCAGGGAATTGGTATGTAATTGCTCAGGCTGGGGGTGGGGTCTGTTTGTATGTGTGGGTATATATGGTGTTTTGTATTGCACATGTTTGTCAAGCTGTTCTGTCCCTGACGACGGGGGGCAACCCCGAAACATGTCGGAATAAAGAACTTCATCATTTCAGTCTGTCGAGTGACGCCTCATCCTGTTTCCTGTTCCATGCTGATCCAGTTGGATTAATCTAGGAAGGCACCCCAGCGCTTGTACCCTTACTACTTTTGCATCAGAGTGCCAGTATTTCTGCTGTTTATATATATATATATATATATATATATATAGAGTAGATGGGTTCTGGCACTCGTTAATAGATAGTAGCTTGGTCCGTTGCCTTCCGTCAATGAAGGAGCAGGGTGGTGCCCCGCCAATAGCAGCAGACGACACGGCGGCACTCGGACAATAAAGACACTCAGAAACAATGCATAGATGCCAACGTTTCAATGAGGTTTACTCATTTTCATCAGGGCAGATGAAAATGAGTAAACCTCATTGAAACGTTGGCATCTATGCATTGTTTCTGAGTGTCTTTATTGTCCGAGTGCCGCCGTGTCGTCTGCTGCTATATATATATATATATATATATATATATATATATATATATACATACATTAGAGACTACGAAGGGCAGATAAAATGGTGCATTGCTTACATACTATAACAGAACTTACCCATAAAGACTAAAATATTTTAATATGTATAGTTTGGAGCAGAGAAGAGAAAGGGGGGACATGATAGAGTTAGAGAAACACTGGGGGAAGGGCGATTCAGGAAAAATTACTTCACAGAAAAGGTAGTGGACAAGTCATACCTCCCAACTGTCCCGATTACAGTGGGACAGTCACGCTATTTGCAGACTGTCCCACTGTTGCTCCCATTGGCTACAGTGTCCCATAGGTGGGGGGCAGTTGGGGGGAGATGGTGATCACCGCTGCTCAGCTCTGCAGATGGTGATCGTTAAATAAATGCTGTGTGAACATGGACGGTATCTCTACATTGCCTGGAAGGAGCCAGGGGTTGTCCAGCACCTTGGGGAGCGATGGGCATGCCCCCACATTGACAAAAACAGGTGTTGTGGTGCTAGACCATGCCCCTTCTACTGGAGGCCATGCCTGCCGGGCTGGAAGCCCCACCTCTTTTTATTGGGTCCCGATTCAGGACTGAATACATTTTAGGAGGTATGAACAAGTGGAATAGCTTCCTATCAGGGCTGATGGGCAAAGGGAGTAGGACATTTTAAACATGCATGGGATTGACATACGGCTATTCTTACACAGAAATAGGGATAAAATAGGGTTTAAATTGCCGCATCTGAGATATTAACTCTTTTTCTTTCTCTTTCTAAAATATTGAATACCCCACATTTATGAAAGGGTTTAGCTGATACAAAACACGTGGAAGACATGCAGAGGTTATTTAAGTTATATACTTTTTTTTTTTACCTCTACTAATGTCGTACTGTATGTAATATTTTATCTTTTTAGATGCATCATCCTCATATTTTACTGTACAGCAGCCAAATAACATCACAGCTGATACAGAAGGTTCTGTGACTCTCAACTGCTCATACAGTGATTACAGTGATCATAACTTCCTGTGGGTCGGTGCTTACTGGAGAGTGAACAGCACCAGTGGCCCTTACGCCTACCACCCCTACCAGGAAATGGTCCATCCCAGGTACAAGGGAAGAACACAGATACAGGGATTAGCAGACCTCCGCATACAGGGGGTGCAGGGAGACGACAATGCCACCTACTACTGCTTTCTGGTACTTAGGCTGTGCACAAGTGATGGCAGAGCTCAACACAGAGCTGAACATGGAGAAGGAACCAGACTGACCATAAGAGGTAACAATACAATTACTGATAAAGGTATAAGATAATGATTAGTTCTCATGGATGTGCTGTACAGTATGTTATCCACCTTCATACACATCACAACAATGTATTTTACCAGGGTTCTTATTAATAAAAGTGCATCATTTTATTAGTATGCATAAAAACATCTAATTATTTAATAGTTGTCTATTTGTCTTATTATTGTCTATATTATTTTTTTAAAGCAATTTGATGCAAGCACAGTGGCTGTTACATACCTTCCAACTGTCCCGATTACAGAGGGACAGTCCTGCTATTTGGAAACTGTCCCGCTGTCCCTCCCTCGGGTGGCAGTGTCCCTCTGGTGGGGGGGTAGTTGGGGAAATCACCTCTGCTATGATGGGAGGGAGTTCTGGAAGGCAGCTGGGGGCTGTCCAGTCGCTAGGGGAGCGCTGGGCATGCCCCAAAAAATGGGGGTCATGGGGCTAGGCCACACCCCTTTAGCCCATGCCAAGACCATCCATGACATAGCTCTGCCCCTTTTGGATGGCCGCACCTTTTTTTGTGGCAGGTCAAGTCTCCCAGGTTATCTTGTTGCTTCTAAGACAGGCATGTCCAAACTATGGCCCTCCAGCTGTTGTGAAACTACAATTCCCATTATGCATTGCCACAGTTTTGCTATTAGGGAATGCTAAACCTATGGCAAGGCATGCTGGGATGTGTAGTTTCACAACAGCTGGAGGGCAATAGTTTGGACATGCCTTTTCTAAGACCTCTATACACTTGTCCCCTTCAGTCGCTGATGGATAAGCCCGGGTCGACTGAAGGAGAGAAGTCGGAGCAATGTATAGCCAACTTTATATCGTATTAAGGGACAGATGCACTAAGCTTCAAAAGTGATAAAATGGAGAGTGATGAACAGCCAGCCAATCAGCTCCTGCCTGCCATGTCACAGGCTGGGTTTGAAATATGTCAGCTCAGCCAGGAGCTGATTGGTTGGTAGTTTACCACTCTCCATTGTATCACTTTTGAAGCTTAGTGCATCTGGCCCTAAGGCCACATGCGTATTAGTGCCCTTCCTAGGGAAATCTCCCTTGAGCTTCCCAGTGGCTAGATCACCCATACACACATACTGTAGCAATGTGTATGAGCCTCATGTGCTGAGCGATCTAGTCTCGTCAGATCGCTCAGCACACAGGTCTGGGCTTGCTAGGTCGCTCACACACACATGTAGCATATGTCATATGTGTGTATGGGCGATCTGTGCTAACCAGTTTCTCTGGCGAGAACACTGGGATTTGACTAGATCTTGACTACATGTAAGATCAACATAAGCAGAAGGTTGACATGGAAAAGGATGGCATATGAAAAGGCCGACATGAGTTTTTCAGTTTTTTTTGTCTCAGTGTCGACACCTGAGCATGTGCAACCCAATTAGTATAGCATGCCCCCTCACAGATGCCTGGATCTACTACCGCTGTACTGAGCACACTTTACCGTCCATGTGGATGGTAAAGCATTAAAAAGTCATCCCCCACAAAAAAAAACATGAAAAATTCATGTGGACATTTTCATGTGTCAATCGTTGCCATGCTTTTGTTTATGTCAACATTTTGTCAATGTTGACAGTTGTGCATATCAACATTTTGACTGTCTACCTGGACTTGTCTCTGAGCCATCTGGATACCAATAGCAATAACTTCCCTTTTATACATTTTCGCTGTATCTTGTTTGTATTTAATACATTTCGGTTATACACAAGCAAAACATGGCGATAATAAATGTTCATTATCTGATGTAACATCTATAGTAAATATACAATGTAATATTTCTCAGCGACTTTCCTCTAGGAAGTTGTCACAGCCGTCTCATAAGATTATTTGATTGGTATAATAGTGATATTCTTGTTATCACTCGTTACGAATAATAAATGGTGCCCAACCAATCAGCTCCTAACTGCCATCTGCTTTAAAAATGACAGTAGCTGATTGTCTGGAGCACCATTCATCATTCGTGATGAGTGACAACAAAAAAATCAGTCATTGTTAAATATGCCCCAAAATATGTTATAGGATTTGCTGATAAAGGAAATCTAGTGATCATTGGTTCCATCTCTGCGCTGGTTGCTCTGCTCATCCTCTGTGTGATCCTGATCATCTTGAAGGCAAAAGGTGAGAGGATTTTGTCTGTTCTTTTCCACTGTAATTAAATGCTGTAACCTGTTTTCCAGGAATGTCAGATATATCTGAGACAGATTGCCCAACATTTCCTATTTAAACCACACCCACAGTTCTTAAGCTCCACCTTCTTGGTCTTTGGCATGCTAGTTTTTCCATCACAGTGCACAGTGGAGTGGCATTGGTTTGGGGTGGACCCCAAGGCTGAAAGTTGCCAGACAGTCTGGGTGATTTGTTATATGATGGCAAAAGAAAATCTAATCATGTCTTCTCCATCTGTAGTCTGCTTGGAAAGGGGGGTATGGTTCTGGGGAAACAGAAGATATTTGTTGTTGGGTAAAGTGGTATCAGATAGGACAATACCGGCTGACTGAGAACAGAGATCTGATAGTATCCGGTTTGTTACAATGGTATTTGAGACATGGGCCCTTATTCTGATCGGTGCGGACTTTCCCGAATTCTTACGGTGCGGTCCGCACGCCACGCTGTGCGGCGGCGTGCGGGCTTCGTCCGTAGAAACGCCCACGTGTCCTCCGCATTCGGACGGACTCACTCTTTAAGAACAGGGCGTGTGTACGGACGACATACAAACCGTGCGTGTGCGGTGGAAACGTACAGATTCTTGCACGGTCTTCCCGCACAAGCACGGTCTTACCGCGTCAGAACGTACGGGAAGCTGTCCGTACACCCCGATGCGGAGTATTTACGCTCAATCCCACACTTTTTTACTGAGTACACACAGCGATCACATGACCCACTTAGGCAATTAGCCAACCTCCTGAAAAAGGGATTGTTATCAATTTCAATCAATTAAATGCTCATCTATACTGACCCACATTCCTACTACATTCATGACACACATTAACCCTTACAGCATGTGACCCTAACATACATCTAGATACACTATGTACATTTTGCTTATTTTAAAGATTTTAAACAAGTTACACATATACTTTAGCATGTTAGAAAAAAACACTGACAACTTTGAACTTTAAATAACGATTTATTACAAAAGAACTGTCCACAACCAAAAAATTAAATTTCCCCATCAATGATGCGGTCCATTTCCTCCAGCATTTGCCTCATCAGGCCTCTCAGTCTAAGGAGGGCCCCACGGCGACCCTCCTCTGCTTGGGCAGGCTCATCTGTGGAGGAAATTCAAATTCAAAAATGACTATGATATTCATGACTATGATATTCATGCATACATTTAACATAGTCAAACCTACTTTTTAAACATGCATTGTGACAGGTGTGTGTGTGTATATATATATATATATATATATTTATGGTACTCTTTACCTAGAAGGGCACCCGTCGTGGTAATCGCGGGTACATTTATGTCTGGCCGCGACGCGACCGACGCGATGCCCGCGATTTCCCATTGAAACCCATGTTAAACATGGAAATCGCGTCGGTCGCGTCGCGGCCGGCCATAAATGTACCCGCGATGCCCGCGACGCGATGCACCCGATTTCCCATAGGAATCAAAGTTAAGTGGCCCGACCGACGCGATTTTACTGTTAAATGCCTCAATGGACCCGATGTGGCCATAGGAATCAATGTTAAATGGGCTACAGAGCCTAAATAGGCACAATTAACCCTTAAATGTCCCCCCAAATTTTTAACGCCACCCCACGATCCACGCCAACCCGAAGCGTGGCGAGCGCAGCGAGCCCGCGAGGGGCGGCGGTACGCGTCCTCCGACCTTTTCATGCCCTACTATCCACGTCGGCGTGGAGTTGAGAATAGAATAGTGTGGCGAGCGCAGCGAGCCACCGAGCCCGAAGCGTGGCGAGCGCAGCGAGCCCCGCGAGGGGACGCGGATACCTTCACAGGTAAACGCGTCCCCTCGCGGGCTTCACAGGTGTCCGTGGCCACGCGGACACCTGTGAAGTCCGCGAAGGGACGCGTTTACCTGTGAAGGTATCCGCGTCCCCTCGCGGGGCTCGCTGCGCTCGCCACGCTTCGGGCTCGGTGGCTCGCTGCGCTCGCCACACTATTCTATTCTCAACTCCACGCCGACGTGGATAGTAGGGCATGAAAAGGTCGGAGGACGCGTACCGCCGCCCCTCGCGGGCTCGCTGCGCTCGCCACGCTTCGGGTTGGCGTGGATCGTGGGGTGGCGTTAAAAATTTGGGGGGACATTTAAGGGTTAATTGTGCCTATTTGGGCTCTGTAGCCCATTTAACATTGATTCCTATGGCCAAATCGCGGGCATTGAGGCATTTTACATGAAAATCGCGGTCAATCAGCCTTTTTAACATTGTTCCCTATGGGAAAATCGCGGTCATCGCGGGCAGCAGATTTTTATGTACCCGCGATTTACCCGCGATGCCCGCGATGACCGCGATTTTTACCCCCGACGCCCGCGATTCCAATCGCTGGCGCCCTTCTAGGTAAAGAGTTCCATATTTTTATATATATATATATATATATATATACACACATATATAACTATATATATGAGACATACACCTATACATACATACATGCATACATACTACATGGAAAGCCTGATTTTGGCCCTCTACCCTTTACTCTGTCGAACACCTCACAGTCATACTGCTCCTTCTCAATCCAAACCCACCCATGACTAAGCTCTGAGAAGCATGTCACGCGCTGCACCAATCACAATTCGGCAAACAAAGTTCAGTGTCTCTTATATGATGGAGCCTGGCAGGGGAGTTACACAACTCTCAGGAATGCTCAGTACATTTGTGCAATCAAGCATGGCTTGCCTGCTGATGGTCTGCTCCAGAAATCATTGTCAGAATGCCAGTTAGGGTAAGCTGCAGCACTAACCCACTCACATGCTCAAAAGCATTACTAAGACCAAATCCACACACAATTATGGTGCAAAACATACATGCAGACCGCAGGGGGTGGTTAGCTAGAGGAGGGCCCAGGGGCACTGACCACTTGTTACTCCAGTCTAAGCCACGCCTGTCCATACTCCATTTATGCCATACTGAATCTAGTTTACAAAGATCATTCACCAGTAAACTCTACTCACCTATATGAGGCTACAGATTGTATGCAAGCAGCAGGGACATGAAACACTTACATTAGCAAGTCATCCCTTTCTTCCAGGATACAGATTACCAAACAGGTTCAGTGGCACTTAAAATCGATATGAAAGACATCCTCACAACCTGTGTCATTAATATGTGTCCTGGCTGAAAGGGATGGTTTGGCCACCCTATCTAACCCCAAAGTGTGTCTGTTGCTATCCCGTTTGTTTTGTCATTTTATAGTATTGTAAAAATCAATTGAATCACCAGTGCTACATAGCAAATAGTAAATGCCAAACGGATAAATTAATCCTTATGTATACATACCAATTCCGGCCGCCTGGACGACCTCACCGGCCTCCACCTCCTCCTCAGGGGCCTCCAATGCTCCATCCTCGGCCTCGATGACGTCCTCCTCGGGTGGCAGTGCCTCCACAGCCCACCCCTCCTCATCCTCAATTTCTTGGGCCCCCTCCTCCGGCCTCCCTTCCTGCAGCTGGTCCTCCAGGGCCACCGCTGCCTCCTCCTCCTCCATTTCCTGGGCCCCCTCCTCCGGGCTCCCTTCCTGCGGCAGGTCCTCGAGGGCCACCTCTGCCTCCTCCCGGGCCTGTCTTGCGCGAGCACGTGCTGTGTATGTGAAAAAATAAAAAGTGGCAATTAGTGGTAATTACTATTAAGCCTTATCAAGCTATAAATGCAAAGGTTAGAAGTACAGATAATTGTACAGGCAAACAGCTCCTTAGTGGCCTTTACAAAACACAGCCTGTAACATGGCAGGTATGCTGTGACATTTGGGCCATTGTAAGCATCACAAGCATTAATCCTCCCCAATAACATATTTTATGACCATTACAGAGTGTCAAACAGGAAGTAGCACTCATATATTGTATGCCATGTTTAACTCATGGATCAGGCTGGTGACCTTAGTGGTTTAAATAATGTCAGGTAAGCAATCATGTCCAAATCCCCATTTACTGTTGAAATACTCACATCTAGCAATGCTGGCCCTTATTTCTTGCAGCCTCTCTGGCTCCCTGCGCCTGAGGTCGGACCACCGCCGCTCCAGCTGAGCGATGGTCCGCCGCACCTGGGTGCGTGCGTATATACGGCGGCGGGCCACCGCATAGGCATTGCGTTTCTGCCGGTTGGTTATAAAGGGGCCCGCCCGCCCCAGCCTGGTCTTCATAACGGAGACCAGAGTTCTCAGCTCCGCGGGTGAGAATGGGGCTGCTCTCCCATAGGCCGCCATCTTAGCAATGGCACAAATCAAACAATCATGTGCTGTCATTGGTTGATCAGAGTGATATTTGGTATTAACTTTATTGTTCATTTTTACACTAACAGCGTGTATGCGCCAGAACAGACGGCTAACCCATTGCATAGCACACCCATCCTAAACAGACAGTGTAAAATAAGATGGAAACACATGATATATAATCTATACCATCCACCAAACATGGGTAGAAGCACCAGGTGAAATAGTCTGCATCACTAGACACTTACACCTAACTCCACAAGGTTCTAAACGGATTCAGTACTGAATCCCGGCGGTCGGGATCCCGGCGTTCAGAATCCCGACGCCGGAATCCCGACAGCCGAAATGCCGACAAGGGGGGGACGTGGATCGCCCCCCCTTGCGGGCTCGCTGCGCTCGCCACGCAGCGGGCCCGGTGCCTCGCTACGCTCGGCACACTAATTTATTCTCCCTCCAGGGGTGTCGTGGACACCCACGGAGGGAGAATATGTCTGTATTTCGGCGGTCGGGATTCCGGCGTCGGGATTCCGAACGCCGGGATCCCGACCGCCGGGATATTAACTGCATCCCTTCTAAACAGCTATTTTATAATGAAAGCTATGCAGCAGAAACATAGCAAATAGTGGCAGACCTTTTACAAAAATTAGGCCATGCTGCCATGTGTACACTTACCTTCTACTGGCCCCTACTACAGAGGTGGAATGAAAAGTAGCTAGCATCCAGCCTGAATTTGGAGTGCTTTCACATGTGATTTGGATGCTAGCACTGATTACTTGTGGCTAAGTGGTGGACTGGATTGACATATGGAATGGGTAGTGTCAGTTGTACTACATACCAAACAAGTGCACAGTACAGATGTACATTCAAATATACATTTCATGTGTGACCTCAGTTTTATTTTGTAATTGGTGTTGGAATCTGCATTTAGCTACTAAATCTGACTTACTCAGTTTGCCTGGTTTTTGAGAAATATTTTTCAACACCAAGGGGCGTCCCGTATGCGCCGCACGGTTGACGCTGGCGTACGGAACGCGGCCGTACGGAACGCAGGTTGCAGCTGATTAACGCCAATTACAGAAATAGTATTTAAAGTTGTCCTAGAAAGGCAAACAGTTGTTGCAAACATGGCTGGCTCAGAGTCAGAGGAAGAACAGGTGGTGCAGAATCTCTTGTCCCGCATGGAAGCCAACACCACCTATGTCCCCCTCAACCCAGAGCAGCCAGATGGGCCATCAACATCAGGCCAATCAGCAGCTGGCCCATCCTCAGCATCAGCAGAATCATTGGGTACACAGCAGGTGGCTTCCCAACAGAGTAGCCAGCCCAGCACTTCAAGTACAGCAACCGGTGGCTGTGGCCGTGGCAGTGCCAGTGGCAGTGGCGGTGCCAGTGGCCGTGCCCGTGGACGCAGTCGGGCAACAGAGGAACCAACCACAAGAAACATGGCATATGAACCGCAGGAGCTTGACATCCTGGTGACCCGGGCACGTGATTTAATTGAGTGCCCAGCGGTAAAGTTGACACACACAAGGAGATGGAAGATCTGGGAGGAGATAACGGCGGAGATTAATGCAGTGGCTCCACAAGTTCGTGAGGCGGAGCACGTTAAGAAGAGGCAAGTACATGTGTGTTACATTTGAGCAGTACAAGTCCAGTAATGTTTACATTCAATATTAGATGGAGTTGGTCAATGGGTGTTCACGTTGCTTGGAGGCACAGACATGTTGGCCATGACATTGAATTGATAGTTATTGGAGGGTGACTGTTGTTGTATCTTCTAAGGGTTGGTTTTAAAAATGAATATAATGTAAGTTTGGTGTCAGTAGGCACATGTTGTATCATGTTTCAGATTGCAATGGGTGCTACAGCAAACATGAGGAGTTACATCTATTAATATGTACACTTTGATTGCAGGTGGCACGACTTCAAAGGCAACCTCAAGAAGAAATTGACCCAGCGGTGGGAACACAGCCACACCTCTGGGGCTGGCCCCATGCCTGGCAAGCTGCAGCTCACCCCCCTGGAAGAGATGGCCCAGTGCTGTATTGCAGTGGAGGAGGTCCGGGGGGTGAGCACCATAGACAGCGAGTCCCCAGCGAAAGTGATGGCTTCTACGCTTGAAGGTAATTATTTGCCAGGCCATAAGTAGATGTTTTGAATTTGGCATGGAATGTGTGGTAATTTGTAATTTCTCGTTCAACAGCATCCCCACTGCTTGGTCCTGATTCTCTTGAGGAGGTTGTGGAGTCTGTGCCACCTGGCCCCAGTAGCAGGCCCGTGCAGCAGCAGCCGGAAATGTCCGCGGCTGAATTGTCCACGTGGGGCCGTGTGCTAGACAGTATTGTGCAGCAGGGAGACTCGGCATTCGAGCGGGTGCGTAGGGCCGAGGAGGTGCTGCAGGGTTTGACCACAGCAACCAGAGTATTGCTGCGAGCCTGCAGGCTATGAGTGCCAGCCAGCAAGCTATGAGTGACAGCCAGCAAGCTATTGCTGCTAGCCTGCAGGTGCTGGCTGATCAAGCCCTGCGGCAAAATGAACTCCTCCTCCGCCATAATGAACTTATGGTGGAGCTAGTTACCACCAATAGGGTCCTAATGTCACCCGCTTCTGGTGCATTACCAACATCATCACTCCCTGCTGCCAGAGGGGGAAGAAGATCCACCCCTTCCCCAGCATGTGCTCCACGTGACCCACCATCTGACTGTGGCCGTGGGCGAGGCCGAAGAGCTGCTGCACGTGGCAAGGAGCCTGCCAGGGGCAAACGTGCTCGCAAATGAACTTGTGTCCCCATTAATCTCCACCGTTATGTCTTCCCAAATCTTCCATTGAGCTGTGTGTGTCAGCATCCTGTGTCAAAATCCGTGCCGAGGGTCACCACATTTGCCCGCGGTTCAAATGTCATGTTTGGTTCCCCTGTTGCCCTGTTTCGGCTAGCATTACTGTCTGCTGTACTTGAAGTGTTGGTGCTGTACTTTTGTTGTGAAGCCACCTGATGTGTTCCTAATGATTCTGCTGTGGCTATTTATTATATATTATTTACTTTTAGTCCTGTTATGGTACCATTTATTTTGTGATGGTTTCGAAATTATTTTCTAAGTTTCTTTAATAAATGTTATTTTGGCCCCTCAAATGTCTGTATTAATTGATACATGCAGAAGTGACATGTGTATTAGTATTATTCATATTAAGTTGTGTTGATTATTTGCAGTGTAAAAGTGTGTGACAAGTGCAGCATGTAATGTTCCCTTTAAGCTGCAATGCTTCCAATTGTAGCAGTGAGAAGCGTGTAATTAACAAGTAATGAGTAAAGTAGGTGATTGTATTGTGTTCAGCTGACATTGGTTGAGGTGCGTCCGTCCTGATTATGCGTTCCGATTGCCTAGCGCATGACCGAGTGGTGTCCGCAAAGCAATACTAGCCTTTTGGACACCGCACATTTCTACCCTTTTTGTTCGCGTGCATTCGGCGTGCTGTCCGAATGCACGCCTACCCAAATATGTGTACTCCCCCGTGTCCGCCCATGTTTCCGCCCAGTTTAGCCCACTTTTAAACTACGCCCCTGTGTCATTCCGCATGACGCCCATAACACACCCATATTGGCCGAGTGATTGCGGTGCACATTTCTGGACGGTATTAGTGAGGACAAGTACGGAGACCATGCGTGGCACATGCGCGTAGCGTTCCACACGCATGCGCAGACGGCTAAAAAACGCGATCCGAAAGAATTCGGGAAAGTACGCACCGATCAGAATAAGGGCCATGGAGACATTGGAGAAGGCACTTAGGTTACCACTGCCATTTATAGTGAGATAGTTACAGTGGTTGGGTTTGTGAATGTCCATAACTAATTCTGCTTATTACTTTCAGGCATCCTGTGTAAGAAGAAAAGAAGCCAGTAAGTATGGTACCCAGGGGTTAAAGTGGGGGGAACCGGGTGGATTTGAGTTGGCGAGGTGGAACTTGTTCAATCTCCACCATAACCCTGTACAGTAATATTAACAGAAAAGCATTACACTGTAGTTTGCAGGGGGGGGGGGGGGTGTCTAAAACCCTTCCACTGGTCCTGGCTCTGCCTAATGAGGGGGGTTCATTAGGTAGCAGAGGAAAATGATTTCCCCACCTCTCCAGAACCCTGCTGGTGCCCAATACACAACAGTCATCCGTGGTGCCCCTGACATTAATCGCTGAGGCGCGGTCTGTCCTGTTCTATCTAACAATGGCAGAGACAGTAGGGCTGACAGATAGCGGTATCCGGTCCCTGGGTCAACAGTGACTAGGTCGACACCTAAGAATGTTTACACTGACTTGGTTCATACTTTACTAGTCAAGTGGGCATAGAGTGAGAAAATAATAGTGTTCCGAGGGCAGCGAGGCACTGTGCCCAAATCATGGTGGGCGCATGTGGTACACTTAGATCAGGGATCCATGTCAACCTACAGTATTTCGACATAGACACAAAAACCGTAAAATACTTGTGTTGACTTTTTGAGTTTCAACAATAACCATGTTGACCTTAAGCTTGTGTCAATGTTGACTTAAGGTATTTCGACCATTTGTATTTATCTACCTAGTCACCGTCGATCATTAAAACATAAAAAATTATAATTGATTAAATGCATCATATATAACATCAAACTGTATCTTATATAACATAGAACTATCATATGGTATAATCTATATACAATATATATATATATATATATCTAGTGTCCATGAGTATCTGAAACACTGATATCTGCTGGCAGAGAGTGAAACTACATCTCTTTCTCACGCTTGCACAAACACAGAAGGTAGCAGACTAGCTTTCGAAGCTTTTGCTCAGAGCGGGCTTACTAGTATAACATAAATCTGTATCATATATAATACAAAAATGTATCATTTATAATATAAAAAATGTAAAAACCGCATCATACACAGGGACGTGCAGTGAGGTAAATGGCTGAGGAGTCCCTGGCAAGTGCCAAAGCCGGATTTGCACACAATATATGAGACCAGGGGTACATGCTGGTATTATACACATGTGCAGCAGTTTATACTGCTGGAGATTTGCTGAGTTTTGATAAGAGATGTGTAGAAAAGGTAGCCAGGTGAGGCACTGCAGGTGAGGCAATGTAGGGGAGGCACTGCAGGTGAGGCACTGTAGGGGAGGCACTGCCTCACCTGCCATAGACTTTACAGCATAGTTTTGTTTATTTTTAGATATTCTTTGTATTTTTGACATATTTTATAAACTCCAAACTCCAACTCTCCTCACCCGCCTCTCCCCACCGCACGCCACTGATCATACATAACATAAAACTGTCATATACAGTATAACATAAAATTGTTTCCTATATAATACAACTATCATACCGTATACAGTATAACCTAAATATGTATATACTAGGTGATTCATCGCGCCCTACGGGCGCTCTTCACACCGTCGTAAGGGGCTGCGCCCCCTTAATTTGTGAACGTTTGTATTGTGAGAAATATGGTTAGAATTGTATGAAAGATGGCCTGTATTGCAACTTGAGTTATAGGTGAAATGTGTTAAATACAGAGCATATGATGTGGAAGGGGGTGTGTATTGTTTTGTTTAATAAAAAAGCAGTGACAGTAAGATGTACATTGATAGTGTTGATGGTACAGTGACATTTGTGTGTGTGTGTAATAGTATAGTAGGGTGTTTTTGAGTCAGCGGCTCCCCACTGGCGGAGGTCACAACACAGGAAAACAGGAGGCTGGGTAGTGATAGGGGTGTGTGGGCATAAGGGGGACTAAAGGGGAGGGTGGGAGACACAGTGCAGCTTCTGCCAGTGGGCGAGGGTCCAGCGTGGTAGTACAGGAGTACAGGACAGTGGCCCTGAGTCAGTGTCTCCTCCTACTGGGTGGGATTTAGGGTGCATGAGAGCAGGAGGCTGGGCTATGAGGCATGATAGGGGTATGTGGGCAACACAGCGTCAGCGACTCCCTAGTGGTGGAAGTTATGGTTCAGGAGAGCAGGAAGCTGGGTAGTGATAGGGGTGTGTGGGCATACGGGGGACTAAAGAGGGGAGCAGGGGTGCCGTGAATTGTGGGAGGAGCGCGGGGGTGCCGTGAATCGAGGGAGGGGGCAGAATTGCTGGAGGGGGGGGGCGCAGGTGTTGGTGAATCTCGGGAGGGGGCGGGGGTCCGCAAAGCGCAGTAGTGGGGCGTGAATCGCGCAAGGGGGGGTTGCGAATTGCAGGAGGGGCAGGGCCGGTGCAAGGCACCGGAGCGCCCCAGGCGAGTCGGGGTGGGGGCGCCCCGGTGCTGGGGGGAGGGGGGGTGGTACCTGTGTAAAAAACTTGCGGCCCCAGCATCCCTGCAGTGCTGGGGCGGTCAGGGGTGTCCGTGCCGTAGGGGTACCTGCGGCGCCGTCATGTGTATAAAGCTGGCTGTGGCCGGCGGGGTCCCTGTAGTGAATAGAAAATAACTAGTGCTTCCCGCACCGCCACGCGCATAGCGCTAGTTATTTTCTATTCACTACAGGGACCCCGCCGGCCACAGCCAGCTTTATACACATGACGGCGCCGCAGGTACCCCTACGGCACAGATACCCCTGACCGCCCCAGCACTGCAGGGACGCCGGGGCCGCAAGTTTTTTACACAGTTCGCTGGGGGTGAGGGGTGAACTGCCGCCCTCCAGGTGCCGGCGCCCTAGGCAAATGCCTAGAGCTGCCTAGTGGTGGCGCCGGCCCTGGGGAGGGGGGGTCGCGGGGGGTGTTGTGAATTGCGGGAGGGGGGGTCGCGGGGGTTGGGGGTGGATGCCGCGAATCGCGAATCGCGGGAGGGGGGCGAGGGGGGTTGCAGCGAATTGCAGGAGGGGGGGCGCGGGCGGTTGCCGCGAATCTTGGGAGGGGTGGGTCGCGGGGGTTGCCGCGAATTGTGGGAGGAGGGGTTGGCGGCGAATCGCGGGGGGTCACAGGGTGGGGTGGTGCCGCGAATCACGGGAGGGGGTGGTCGCAAAGGGGGTGCCGTGAATCGCGGTGGGGGGTGCCACGTATCGCCACAAGACAAAATCAACACAGAAAGGTCAACACATGTAAATGTTGACATAAGTGTGGCATTTCATTGGGTTCCATGTCGACACATGAGAATGAATATGAGAACATTCAAAAAATGAAAAATAAATCTCAACCTTTTTCATTGTCGACCATAGCCATGGGGAGGGGGGGGGGGGGGGTTTGCCGCGAATCACGGGAGGGGGGGGTCGTGGGGGTGCCGCGAATCGCGGGGGGCTTGCTGCGAATCGCGGGGAATTGTGTGTGTGTGTGTGTGTAACAGGCTATGTATGTATGTCTATATGTGTGTGTGTGTGTGTGTAACAGGCTATGTATGTGTGTGTGTGTAACAGGCTTTGTATGTATGTATATATATGTGTGTGTGTGTGTGTGTGTGTGTGTGTGTGTGTGTAAAAGGCTATGTGTGTGTGTAACAGGCTTTGTATGTATGTATATGTGTGTGTGTAACAGGCTGTGTATGTATATATGTGTGTGTAACAGGCGTAGGGCGGGATGTACTAAATTTCGCAATTTATTATTATTTTTTCGCCTACCTAACGTTTGTTGTATGCTGCGTTATGTTTGCCTGGTGCATCTTCGTCCGTCTCATGCTCTAAACTTCAGACTTCCCTGCTGGAGTTGCGGACAGTGCGTCCGTCATGGTGTGTTTTTTTTTGTACTGCGCATGCGCAGGTTTATTTCCTTGCCGTCATGCGCAGTGCGCACTTGTTAATGGTCACGGTACCTTAAGGGATTTGCAAAATGTCAAAGGGTTCTGTATAACCCAATATGAAAGAATACTTAATTACATCCTTACATACTCCTATCCATCCACCAAGTACCAGTGCTGGCAATATTACATATATATATATTGTGGCGTTAATGCCCACTGCTTTAATCGCTTTTAGCAAACAGTGCAGCTGTTAGTGCATGTGAGCCGTGACAATTCTACTCAGCCGTCTATGAGGAGGAAGTCTCGTCGCGGGTGTCCCGCGATACTCCCCGACGGGCTACTGAAGAGCAGAACAAAACCACCGCTACTTTAGTGCATTCGAGAACGCAGGAACGCGGAGATAAAAGACAACTTCCGCGGCAGCAAGCATTAGTACATCCCGCCCTATGTGTGTGTGTGTGTGTGTGTAACAGGCTATGGCCCTTATTCTGGTTGGTGCGGTCAGAGCCGCACACGGGGCTCCGACCGCACAAACCAAGGGCCGCCCACCAGACGGATCGCCACGGCCGTCCGTACACGGACGGCTGGCGATCCGCATTAAAATGGTGGAGGCTACGCCTCCACCATGGTGGGAGCTGCCCCCTGCATTCGATGGTCGTCGACCATCGAAGGCAGGCCCGCACGCCGCGGCAGCTCCCGCAAGCTAAGACCACACGGACAATCGTCCGTGTGGTAGCTTGTATGGGGGCTGAAAGCTGACATCCGGCGACGTCAGCTTTCCGCCCCCATGTCATGGTAATGAGGGCGTCATGCCCTCATTACCATGCATACGCCCCGCGTTTGCATGGGAACGCCCATGAAACGCGGGGCGTACACATAGGGAAATGAGGGCATGATGCCTCTCACGCCCCTATCCGCCCCCTTTGCGGCGGACGAAATCCGTCTGCGGCGAAGGGGGCTGCACATGCGCAGATTCACCTCTGCGCATGTGCAGTGTTAAAACATCGGCGGTACGGCCGCACGCGGGCCGTACCGTTCCGATTAGAATAAGGGCCTATGTATGTATGTATGTATGTCTATATGTGTGTGTGTGTAACAGGCTATGTGTGTGTGTGTAACAGGCTTTGTGTATATATGTGTGTGTGTGTGTGTGTGTGTGTGTGTGTGTGTGTGTGTGTGTGTGTGTGTAACACAGGCTATGTTCTGTATGTGTGAAGGAACAGGCTGTGTATGTATATATGTGTGTGTGTGTGTGTGTGTGTGTAACAGGCTATGTGTGTGTGTGTAACAGGCTATGTATGTATATGTGTGTGTGTGTGTGTGTGTGTGTGTGTGTGTGTGTGTGTGTGTAACAGGCTATGTACTGTATGTGTGAAGGAACAGGCTATGTGTGTGTGTAACAGGCTATGGCCCTCATTCAGGTTGGTTCGCTTCCCCGCACGGTCACACAGGGGAGCGATGTTGTGCATGTGCAGCCACTTTGTGTGAGCGAGCAAACCGATTATTTGCCGCCCAGATCGCATGCAGCAGTGTGGACGGAAGCGTGGGGTGGTGGATATGGTTTGCGCCCATGGGAACTCCCATGACATGGGTGCCGGGGGAGGGCAGCTGATGTCACCGGATGTCAGCTGCCCGCCCTCTTCTCGTACAGGGGCGCCACAGATCTAAGACAGCAGAGACTGACAGATCTGCGAGCGCTTGAGAAATCATTTGATGGTCGGCGACCGCACTGCCCTGCACACAAGCTGCAAATCGATGATGATGTAAAACATCCGTTCGCATGCGTGAAATCTGAGGTATTTAGATGACCCGCAAAGCTGAAAATTTTGCAGCTTTGTGGTCAATCAGAATGACCTCCAATGTGTGTGAAGGGAACAGGCTACATGGGGCCCATTTATGACGGATCATATATGGAATGCGATCTGGGTGGGACCATACTGCCCAGGATTACATGAGATTAAAGAGGTTTAATGGACACAATCCCCCCTCTCCCTCCAGCCGCACATACCGCTGGCCATCACAATGCAGCTGCTCTTGGCGCCGGATCTGTAGCTTTGGGGGACACAGCAGATACCGGCAGCTCAGCTCGGCGATACTGCAAGTAGTGACATCTGCTGCTTCTTGCCAGAACTGTTGCCGCTTTCCCTGCTGCGTGTGTGAGCTTGGGATCCTTATACTCTAGAGGCGGCGCTTCAAATGGGGATGATCGTGCCAGTCACAGATCTTGGGGAGAGGAGCCGTGGGCTGGCCACCCCTGCTGTATGGCATAGGGGTCTGGGCAGCGCAGGGGGGCAGAGGGTCCCTGTGACGGATGGGCAGACAGCAGAGGGGTCCTTGCGGAGGATGGGAGCTATTACCTAGTTCCCATCCTCCGCAGGGACCCTGCCGCTATCTGCCCATCCATGGCCACGACCCCTTACTCCCATGGGCGCAACCCATATCCACCACCCCACGCTTCTGTCCACACTGCTGCATACGAACGGGGCGGCAAGTAATCGATTTGAATTTTGTGTAGCATAATGTAAAGGGGCAAGTATAAGGGGTCTACTATTGTGTTGCATAAAGGGTATATGGTGTGGTACACACCCCTATATCCTTTAATGGCCACACCTCTTTTCTGTTGCTCGCCACTCCAGGGGGGCCCCGTGACGCTGTTGTACCGGGGCCCAGGATTTCTCTTGGCAGCCCTGGACTTCCCTCATAATGTATGATTGCCATCACCTGTTTCACACATGTTATTAATTGATTAGAAAGGTGCTTCAACACAGGTGCTGGCAATCATTAATTAAGGGAGAAGTCACACACTCACACACTTTGAGTGACAGATGTAGCCAAATATATAAGAGATACATACATGTAAAACTTTATCAAATCTAACATAACACTATATAACATAAATCCATTTCATATATAACATAAAAAATGTAAAACTGAATCATATTATGTAACATAAAACTTTATCATACTGTACATAACATAAAGCCATCGTAATGTGCCACATTACTGTGCCTCCTTACCACTATAATATCCATTACACAGTCTTCTCACTGATAATATAATGTCACACACTTCAGCCTGGGCAATGGATCAGAACCAGTTGCTTAGCAGGCAAATCTGGTAATTGGAATAGAACTTTTTACCCTGGGTCCAGGCCCCCTTAGGCACCCCTTGCATCATTAGTAGTTACCTCCATGGTGCTAATATCTGACACATACTGTAGCAATAGCAGCACAGAAACACTTATCCCCTCCACCTATTCTCACATAGTTATCTCATTATCATCCTAGTACCAACCTGCAGATGGACATCACTGATCAGCCAGATAAAGGTAAATATAACACATCGGCTAACCATAAAGTACATCTAAATTAATCCTGTGACAACTGTACAGTTAAACATTTGTGTGAATATCGGCAATCCATCGAAACCAGGGGCGTAAGTTCATACCAGGCACCCGGAGGTGACTCAGACAGTGGTCCCCCCTCCCAGTGGCGCCTGCTTGCACATGTGCTGATGTCCCAGCGACTCTCCAGTTTCACATCCGAGAGAATAAAGTTTCCTTATTGCAGCTAATGGTGATCATAAGGAATCTTTGGGGGGATTTTTGAATGCTGGCTGCAAATGATAATAGAGCCTTGAGTTTTTTTTTTTTTTTTTAATACAAGAGAGATAAAATGGTGTGAGACAAAATATCAGCCGGATTCAGTATGATATCCCGGCGGTCGGGATCCCGGCGTTCAAAATCCCGACCCCGGAATCCCGACCGCCGAAATCCCGACAAGGGGGGGACGTGGATCACCCCCCCTTGCGGGCTCGCTACGCTCGGCACGGTCATTTATTCTCCCTCCAGGGGTGTCGTGGACACCCACGGAGGGAGAAAGTGTTGGGATTTCAGCGGTCGGGATTCCGGCGTCGGGATCCCGACCGCCGGGATCCCGACCGCCGGGATTTTAACTGCATCCCTGTCAGCCAATCAGCTTACACATTACATGTTAAAAAGCTGTGTTTTAAAAATGACAGTTATGAGCAGATTGGTACATTATCTCTCACAATTGTATCTCTCTACAAACTTATATAACCCCTCCCCCTGAAAATTTTATAAGAATTAGTGCATTTCCTTAAAAGAACGTCTGCTCTCCTTTCTTTAAGACACAGGAGCAGAGCTGTAATCACTATGGGGGTTATTCTGGTTGGTTTGCAAAAGCAAATGCGCTAATATGGTTGCAGCAGCAAAAGCAAACTAATTCTCTAATGGACAGAACTGTGCTGCACTGCAGGTGGGGCAGATGTAACATGTGCAGAGAGAGTTACATTTGGGTGAGTTATTTTGTTTCTGTGCAGAGTGAATACTGGCTGCTTTATTAGATTTCAGTTTGAACATACCCCACCCAACTGTAACTCTCTCTGCACATGTTACTTCAGCCCCACCTGCAGTGCACATGGTTTTGTTTATTAAAGAAGGAATTTGCCTATACAAACCAACCAGAATAACCCCCTATTTAAGCACTTTGATCTGTTATGTCACATTCTGAGAATCTTCAGCTCAAATGTGCTGTAAAGGGAGTTTGTCAGTCAGCAGTGACTGTAACAAATATGTATTAAACGAGTGGAGAGAGAGAGAGATCTGTCCTAATTCTGTATCTTACTTTCTTGGGGCCCCTTTGACAGCTGGAGCCTGGCAACTACTGCCTCCAATGTCTCTGGGAGATACGTCACTGATCTAAACCACATCATTAATTACATCTGCTTGCATTTGTGGGTAGTGGTGGAGGGGGGCAATGCAGATAAAGAGGACATGTCGCCCCCATCATTTGGTATACTGAAGCCGGTGGCTGCCTCCTCAGACACAGTCTCACTGATATAATTTTGCCAGACATTCTGAGCACCCCGCCGGGTACACTGTAGAACCTGTGCTGTGTCTTTATGATCTGAGAAGCCAGCAGTGTCTTTCCACCCAGGGCATTAGCATATACCAGGGGTGCCTACCAGACCCTCTCCATGAGGGAGAAAATGCTCTGTTCCTGGACCTCCCTGGTAATGTATGATTGCCATCATCTGTGGGGAGCTAGGGAATTGATAAGAAAGGAGTTTCACCACAGGTGATGGCAATCCTACATTACCAGGGAAGCCCAGTACACTCAGATCTGCTGTGACCAAAGACGCAGCACTGAGACACACTGTGCCCACCTCTGATCCAGCCCTGGAGTTCAGGTGATGGTCAATCCTTTTTTCATACAGCATTATTGAGGTGGCGCAACTGAAGGTAAAATTCCACTGGTGAACCGCAATCAATGTGATGGGCACACAGGCAAGGAGGCGAATATTCTGCAGAACACTTACCAAATGATCTTAACTATTCCATGAGAAGCAGCCATGGCCTTTGTCCTCAGTAGTGTACAGAATGTGTGTATATATATATATATATATATATATATATATATATATTACGTGTGAACTTACAGAACTGTATCATTCATTTACAGATGACGATGTATGTGAAGAATTGCCCTATTGTGAGATCAACGCTAAGGTGAGGATCTAGTAGATTAAAAAAATGTACTCCATTTTTTGCACCAGCTTCCCGGGATGGTACTGCTCTCATACAGTCATTTGTCAGTTATACTGTAATACCATTATACCAATTTCTGAGGACCTCCAGACTCTAGAGCAGTGGTTTTTAACTCTAGTCCTCAAGTACCACCAACAGGCCATGTTTTCTGGATTTCTTTAGCCATGCAGAGGTGAGTACGGTATATGTTTCTGGATCAATAATTAACCCATATGTTCCACAGCTAGAAACATGGAAATATGACCTGTTATTTGGAGCTTGAGGACCGGAATTGAAAATCACTGGTGTAGACTGAGGGCCTCCTTCCAATGTGGCAGAGATATCTGTGGATAATAGACACATCTGGCATGGATCCGGGAACCGGGTGCTGCTTTGGATCACTATCATTAGCATCATGACCGCACTCAGACTGGCCATCAGACCCCTCTGTCAGGTCCAGGAAGTCTGCGGCTGATGGCACAGACACTTGACTCGGCATGCCTACAAAATGGGAGGTCACTGTGCAGCGCGACTGCTGGCATAAAGGAGGAGGCCCAGATGGAGGTGGCTAAACATATGGGCCTCCTTCTCTCTTAAAATGCCCCATGGACCCATGCATAGCTTGGCGCCCATTGGGATAGGACATGCTTTCCCAGAGCTCCGGCCCTAAAAACGCCCTAAAAAAAAGTCTGGTACTTGTGGAGTATCACGGCTCCCATCGCATGCCATCGCATGCCATATGTAGTGGCATGAGATGGCATGCGATGAGATGCGATTTTGACAGTTTTTTAGCTATTTTTAGCAAAAATCGCATTGCATCGCATGCAATCAAATCGCATCGAATAGAAAGTGTGGCGAGCGCAGCGAGCCACCGAGCCTGAAGCGTGGCGAGCGCAGCGAGCCCCGCGAGGGGACGCGGACACCTGTGAAGCCCGAGAGGGGAAGCGGATACCTGTGAAGGTATCCGCGTCCCCTCGCGGGGCTCGCTGCGCTCGCCTCGCTGAGCTCGCCACACTTTCTATTCTCAACTCCACACCTCGCGGGCTCGCTGCGCTCGCCACGCTTCGGGTTGGCGTTGATAGTGGGGGTGGTACACTCTGAAAAATGACATTTGGGGGCTTTTAACATGTTTGCTACACATTTCAATGCATTTGGATGCATTTCAGTGCAAAATCGCATGCAATCGCATCGCATGCAATCGCATCGCATGCAATGCGATTTTTTAGCATGCGATGGACATCGGGGGAGCCGTGATACTCCACAAGTACCAAAAGTCCTGTTTCAGTCCCAATCCTTCCCCTTTCCATTCCTATTGTAGAGGGAGAAGTGGGGGCAGGGAATAGGGTCCGCACACAATTGTAATATTACCCTTTTAGTTTCTTTGTTCTCTTAGGGTTTTTTGCATAGGAGGAAAGGGCCGTCTTTTATCTCAATAATTCGGCGGGGGTGCTATCCGGGTAAATTGGTACAACATCACCTCACCACCACCTACAAGGCTCTCTCCTCCTCCACCACTCCTTACCTCTCTTCACTGATCTCTATCCACACCTCTCACCTAATCACCTTCTCCCGCTCCCGTGTACAAGACTTCTCTCGCGCTGCCCCCCCTGCACTGGATCAACCTCCTGGTGCAGGTTTTTCTGATTCCCTTACCTCCTTCAAGCGCTTCCTCAAAACCCACTTCTTCTGACTAGTCTATCCCTCCTCCTCCTAACCTCTTTCACTCCTCCTATCGTGCCTACCCTACCCCTCCATCCGTTCCTACTTATCCTATTGTCTTTCGTTCCTCCACCCACCTCCTTTTAGTCTGTTAACTCTTATGAGTAAGGCCCTCCTTCAGTGACGTAACTTTAGAGGGTGCAGGGGGTGCAGCTGATATGGGGCCCAGTGGCTTGTGGGGGCCCGAAGCCCAGCAGACATCCCCCTGCACCCTCTGGAAATGTATTTATTAAGTGTAGATGGGACAGGGCTACCCTCACTGGAGAACACTATCTCCTGCTATATAGCATAGTAGTGGCTCTCCATGTCCTTCTATATTATTTGTTGTCTGATTGATTTGTGTATTTTATATTATTTGTTGTATGATTAAGTTGCTCACTTTTTATGAGTTAGAATTAAAAAGTTTATTTTTTCTCTCACAAAGAGCATTCTAATGACCCAAACAACAAATAGCAACCTTCAGGGGTTAAAAAGGAAAAACGGTACTTGTGAGTTATCCGGGCTGCCGATTTTTTCATCGCGCCCGAAATCGTGGGCATCGCGTCGGTCGTGGCCGTTATAAGGAGCCGCAACGCGATGCCCACGATTTCCCATAGACAGTAATGTTAAAAGACACGATGGACCCGATTTCCGACACGATTTCCCATAGACAGTAATGTTAAAAGACGCGATGGACCCGATTTCCCATAGACAGCAATGTTAAAATAAAATTACAATGTGAAATTGGCCAATATGTTTTAAAAAAAAATGTTTCATGGCCCCCCACCACCGTTAACGCCACCCCGCTATTGACGCCAACCCGAAGCGTGGCGAGCGCAGCGAGCCCGCGAGGGGCGGCGATACGCGTCCTCCGACCTTTTCATGCCCTACTATCCACTAGGGCGTGGAGTGAGAATAGAATAGTGTGGCGAGCGCAGCGAGCCACCGAGCCCGAAGCGTGGCGAGCGCAGCGAGCCCCGCGAGGGGACGCGGACACCTTCACAGGTATCCGCGTGCCCTTGCGGGCTTCACAGGTGTCCGCGTCCCCTCGCGGGGCTCGCTGCGCTCGCCACGCTTCGGGCTCGGTGGCTCGCTGCGCTCGCCACACTATTCTATTCTCACTCCACGCCCTAGTGGATAGTAGGGCATGAAAAGGTCGGAGGACGCGTACCGCCGCCCCTCGCGGGCTCGCTGCGCTCGCCACGCTTCGGGTTGGCGTCAATAGCGGGGTGGCGTTAACGGTGGTGGGGGGCCATGAAACATTTTTTTTAAAAACATATTGCCCAATTTCACATTGTAATTTTATTTTAACATTGCTGTCTATGGGAAATCGGGTCCATCGCGTCTTTTAACATTACTGTCTATGGGAAATCGGGTCCATCGTGTCTTTTAACATTACTGTCTATGGGAAATCGTGGGCATCGCGTCGCGGCCCCTTATAACGGCCACGACCGACGCAATGCCCCCGATATCGTGTCTTTTAACATTACTGTCTATGGGAAATCGGGGGCATCGCGTCGCGGCCCCTTATAACGGCCACGACCGACGCGATGCCCCCGATTTGGAGCTAAATCGTGGGCATCGCGTCGGTCGGGTGTCCTTAAGTTAACCAAACTTAAGGACAAAATCGGCAGCCCGGATAACTCACATGTACCGGAAAAACTTCTGATGAAGTAGAGTACCTATATTCTTAGAGAAGCCCTTATTTGGAATTTGACTAGTGACTAATTGGGAAAAGGTTGGAGCGCTTATATAACACACCCACAAGAGTATAACCACTCAAAACCCATCCGCTGCTCTGTTTACAAAAAGTTGCACTTATGTCTTCACTGACAATAGTTCGTTATATATGTACTAACGCTCTTGTCACCAACGTATACTGGAAATGATCTCTGATACATTGACTATTTGCTGTACTTATAGTGATGTTTATTTTAATAATGTATACTGGTAATTGAAATGAATTTTCTTATTGGACTTTTTAATGTATACCCTGCTTCAATAAAGATACTAAAAAAAAAAAAAAAAAAGAGTGAAGATGGGACATTGATGTCTGTGTTCCTTTCTATTGTATGGAATCGCAGGTCATGGTCCACTCTGCCATTGTGAAATTTAGTTAGAGGTTAAAACTTAGGACATACATTCACACATACATATATAGTGAACTGCCTGTGCACTGTAAAGTCAGGAAAGTGTGTTATAGATGTTAAAAATGTGTTCGCTAGACTTTGTTACTCGTTTTTATGCTCGCTGCTATGTTTGATACAGAGGATATTTTTATATTGGGATGTGGCCCAATCTCTTATTCCCCTTGTATTTATAATGGGGTGATATATCTTTTTCTTCATATCCTCCAATATTTTGCTATATCCAGGGTGTATTTCTGTGGGATCTTAATATTTTCCGGTTTTAGCTGTGATATTATAATTTCACAGTTAATTACCCTTTATTGGATGTTTATTACTTGTTCAGGAGAGGGTGATCAAATAGGAAAGGTAGGAGGTTGGAACCTTGTTAGGGACTGTCTCATTGTCATTTTTTTTATATTTTTTATTATTAAACACTGTGTCACAATATTAAAGTCGTGTGTTTTGATGTTATTTCCACTGATGTTTCCGGAGATCCACACATATCACTTTATTTCTGATAGTTAATACAGTGGAATTTTATCTCATAATATGATGCCACTACTGTATATACTAGAATTTAATAGTACACTCTCACTGTGCTTTATTGATGGTCATTTTGTGACATCTAGTGGTGTTTCTTAGGATAACACAATTATGTGGTTGATATAGGATTTACTCCTCTAATTTATTATTCCCCCTACCTAATATTTTTAGCCTAAATTGGCATAATATTGTTTTCTTTGTGGGGTTATATAAAATGGGTTTTTGATTCTATCTTAAACCGTTTTCCTATCGGATTTATGGAATCCCCATTTTTTTTTTTGCTATTATTTCACTGCCATCTAGTGGATGTTATACAATACAGGATGCCAGGGTTTTATTTCCCTGTATGTTGCCAGTGATTGAGCCTTAAGTACGGATGGTGTAATGGTTAGCATTACTGCCTCACAGCACTGAGGTCATGGGTTCAATACCCACCGTGGCCCTAACTGTACAGAGTTTGTATATTCTCCCCGTACTTGCGTGGGTTTAATCCGGGTACTCTGGTTTCCTCCCACAATCCAAAAATATACTGGTAGGTTAATTGGCTCCCAAAAAATTAACCCTAGAATGTCTGTGTGTGCATGTACATGTGGTAGGGAATATAGATTGTAAGCTCCACTGGGGCAGGGACTGATGTGAATATTCTCTGTAAAGCGCTGCGGAATCTGTGCGCGCTAGATAAGAAACTGTTATTAAATAAAGAAATATTTGTTACATATATATTAGGTATGTGTGGTAACATTCAATTAAGACTATATTGTATCTGTGTAATTTCACACACTTCTGGCTACTTTACATCCCTTTAACCCCTTCAATACATTTGCTCTCCCTTTAGTTCAACATACGCAGCATTTCAATTACATTTTAGTTTAGTAACATTTAGAAACTATTAGTGGTCTTGTTAACACGTGTTTCACAATCGCGTCATCAGAACCATGGAAGATACCAGCAGGTAGAAGCTGTACTCTATACAGGACTTGGAGTACCAATACCACAGGCACAGAGGAGGCTACACCTGGTGATGATGGTCACCAATGCTGGACACCGATGGTGGTAGATATCAGCGTGGTCTCTCCGAAGGTAACTGGGAGGAGATACTTAAAGGTGCCCCTACACTTTACAATTATTGTATACAATATTGTATAAAATATCGCATATCGCATCTCATCGCATCTCGGTTTTGCGATGAGATGAGATCTAATACAAAAAGTATGTGCTGCACATACTTTTTGTACCAGATCTCATCTTACCTCATGGCAAAACCGAGATGCGATGAGATGCGATATTGTATACAATAATTGTAACGTGTATGGGCACCTTAAGAGGATAAAAAGTATAGCTGGACAGCAATAACTTTAAAATCAGTTGAAGCTAACAATAGCAGATATCGATGCTAGTGCACAATGTTAGGGTGTGACGCTAGGGAGAGATATCTGTGAAGCTAGTGATGACAATTGATGAATACTTTCATTGAAGACAGTCAATGGTAACAATCGATGTTGACAATCAGATGATTACTATCGCTGGTGGTTTAAAAATGACAGTCAATGCAGACAATCGATGGTTGACTACTGATGGGTGACCATCAATTGTTACTGACAATGTCAACTGTCAGTGACTACCGTTTTTTTTACCATCGATGGTACCAGTCGATGGTAGTTACCGATGGTTGGCTATCAATGGTGGATACCGATGGTTGGCTATCGATAGTGATAGTCGATGGTTGACTATTGATGGTGAAAGTCAATTATAACAATTGATGTTAACAATCTGATGATAACTATCGCTGATGGTTAAAAAATGACAGTCAATGTAGACAATCGATGGTTGACTATCGATGGTTGACCATCGATGGTGTCAGGCGATTATAACTACCGATGGTTGACCATCAATTGCGTCAATCGATTATTACTACCGATGGTTGACCATCGATGATTGACTAACGGTGGCGACAGTCGATGGTAGTTACCGATGGTTGGCTATCGATGGTGGGTACTGATGGTTCGCTATCGATGGTGATAGTCGATGGTTGACTATTGATGGTGAAAGTCAATTATAAAAATCGATGTTGACAATCATATGATCGCTGGTGGTTTAAAATGACAGTCAATGTAGACAATCAATGGTTGACTATCGATGGTGTCAGGCGAATATAACTACCGATGTTTGACCATCGATGGTATCAATCGATTATGACTACTGATGGTTGACCATCAATGGTTGACTAATGATGGTGACAGTAGATGGTGACAGTCGATGGTGAAGCATATGAATATGGACGATGTTCTACCGAATTCCAAAGATAGAATGACTGAGTTTACAATTATATGGTTGCCTTCCCTGGATTATAAATCCTCTAAGGCAGGAGTGGGGAACCTTTTTTGTGCCAAGGGCCATTTGTATGGGGGAAAAATCCTTCGGGGGCCATATGAAAAACCGACCTGACCTCTTGCAAGAATTCCCCTGGCCACTCAGGCCGGCTACGGGGGCCTAATACGGAACCCAGGCCTGAGATTCCTCACCCCTGCTCTAAGGTCTATAAAGATTCTAGCAACAGGGAAAGGAAAGAATGTCACTATGTGGTGCACAAAGAGGTTGACTTAATCTAAAATCTAACTTTTATTAGGATTTTCTAAAATAGTAGCGAAGTATGAGACACAAACATCACAGAACATGAAACATAGAGTGACTTTAAAAAGGATAATATATCCTAATGGGTGTGACTGCAATACTATTCTCCCCTTATTAGACTGGGTTTTTTTATATGTCTCCACGTCAATATAAATTCAATCGGTGACTGGAGACTGTTAAAGCCGAGTCTGCCCACTCACTCCAAGCTGTAATTAGCTTGTCAATCAGAGGCGGGTCCCGGGTTGGTGTCCGCTCTCCAGTGCTGGTATGCGGGCGGTGTCCGATGTGAGCTGCCACTATCACCTTCAGACCACCGTTTTGCCGCAACCGCACGGAGCCGCGGATCGCCTCCCGCTGTAGTACAGGTTAAGCCGCAGTGTCTAGGAGTAGTACGCCGGGGGGTTAGAGCCCGTTTGACCGGTTCCAGGATAGTGCTGACGTCTAGCACTGCGTTCCTGGCCGGGCGTGTCCAGTGGCGACTGGCCCACGCTGGTGAGGCAGAGATGCGGCTGTAGATAGATCACAATAATATATACATTGGTATGGGGGGAAGCTCCCAGGTCCTGATGAAGCTCCCATAAGCGAAGCGTACGCTGACCCGTCAGCAACTTGTTGTGACTCCCTACTCCCTTTCCCCCATACCAATGTATATATTATTGTGATCTATCTACAGCCGCATCTCTGCCTCACCAGCGTGGGCCAGTCGCCACTGGACACGCCCGGCCAGGAACGCAGTGCTAGACGTCAGCACTATCCTGGAACCGGTCAAACAGGCTCTAACCCCCCGGCGTACTACTCCTAGACACTGCGGCTTAACCTGTACTACAGCGGGAGGCGATCCGCGGCTCCGTGCGGTTGCGGCAAAACGGTGGTCTGAAGGTGATAGTGGCAGCTCACATCGGACACCGCCCGCATACCAGCACTGGAGAGCGGACCCCCAACCCGGGACCCGCCACTGATTGACAAGCAGGCGCACACTCCATACAGCTAATCACAGCTTGGAGAGAGTGGGCAGACTCGGCTTTAACAGTCTCCAGCCACCGATTGAATTTATATTGACGTGGAGACTGATATAAAAAAAAACAGTCTAATAAGGGGAGAATAGTATTGCAGTCACACCCATTAGGATATATTATCCTTTTTAAAGTCACTCTATGTTTCATGTTCTGTGATGTTTGTGTCTCATACTTCGCTACTATTTTAGAAAATCCTAATAAAAGTTAGATTTTAGATTAAGTCAACCTCTTTGTGCACCACATAGTGACATTCTTTCCTTTCCCTGTTGCTACAATTAAACTTGTGTCCAGTGGTAGCACACCCTCCATTGTGTGAAGTATATCATAATAAAATAAATATATGAGGGTAATCTCTATAAAACATTGTTATACCTGAACCTGTGCGACTGTTCTGATCCCCTCTCCCCCAGATTCCCCCCTAATCTATAAAGATTCTATCTTCCCCTGGAAGCATGTGATTCATTACTGCTCTTTATTCTGTTATTTGGTTATCTATACCCTCTCGGCTTCTTGTCACTCTCCCCTCTCTTTCTTCTTTTTCTTTTCCTTTATCTTAGAATACGTATTGTTGGACACTTCAAATTGATGGCATTTGTACACATTGTAATGTTACGTTCATTCTTATATGTTTGATTGTGTCCCCTCTTTTGATTCTGTACCAATTTGTATCTGTATTATTTTCAATAAAAACAGAATAAATAAAATACATTGGTTCGACCATATCTAGAATACTATGTCCAGTTCTGTGTAGGTCATTGGTACGGCCTCATCTAGATACTATGTCCAGTTCTGTGTACAGATGGGGCCGGGCTCTTCTTTGTTGGCGAATTGCCAGAACGTCACCGCTGGCGATCTGCCAGCAGCCCGGCTCGTCATCTGACTGAAATGCGCGTGCGTCTCACGCGCGCGCGCGTCTCAATCTCCGTCGGCGGGACGACGGGAACCCTGTCCGTCTCCGTTTCAGGGAGACGGACAGGGTAAGGGGGGGTGCGGGCAGGCGGCGGGGACCCCGGGTGACCACCGACAAGCCGGCGGTGACCCGGGGAAAGCGCTGGAAGCGCCGTCGGAAGGGGACACTCTCGTGCGCGCACATCCCCTTCTCGCTATACAGATGGGGGATGACGGCTGGCATCGCCATCCCCTGCAAAGATGAGCCATGCCCCATCTGTAGGTCATTGGTACGGCCTAATCTAGAATACTGTACCCAGTTCTGTGTAGGTCATTGGTACGGCCTCATTTAGAATACTATGTCCAGTTCTGTGTAGGTCATTGGTACAACCTCATCTAGAATACTGTGTCCAGTTCTGCAGTTCTGTATACTGATAGAGCCGATCGCCATCCCCAGCCGGTGAATGGGGCATACGCACGTCGTAGATGCGCACCCCATTCTCATCCACGTCTGCCAGCGGCAGGTGCACTGGCGGAAACGATAAGAACAGCCCCATCTCTAGGTCATTGGTATGACCTCATCTAGAATACTGTGTCCACTTCCCTATAGGACATTGGTACGGCCTCATCTAGAGTATTTGGTCCAGTACTGGAAGCCATATTTCCAGAAGAACATAAATACACTAGGACGGTACAAAGGACAACTAAAATGGTACATCACAAAATTTACCTGGAAAGACTAAGGTTCCGATTTATTACAATGTAAATATTGTGGGAAATTCAATTGCCACAGTAAATCTCTGTATGTGGGGGGGGGGGGGGTAATTCAATTAATTCTGATAGCAGGCATTATCTTGGACTTTGATTCACCTGCCCGGAGGATGGCAAAATGCAATTCCACATAAGTGCCAAACGCAGGGATCCTGGATAAATTGACTTGCCCGATTAATGATCACTGGGTAAAAAAACATTAAAAGATAATTAAATTAATTTAATTTCCCCTCATTGTGTAATTCCAGAACCCGGAACAAGATCTGACAGTTGACAACCATGAGGCGATGGGACATGGAGAGAGGGGAGAGACAGAGGGTAGAGCAGTGGTGAGTACAATAGATGAGAATAGAGCGGTCTCACAATGTACAGCTGGTCCTTATTCTGGTCTCCTGGGGCTTATGGTAGACACCTGACACTATTATACTGACTTATTGGCGGGTGAAACGGACTTTATTACTATGCTCCGTATACTTAGGTCATAGTTACCACCAATCACATAAACTGTGAAGAGACTGGGTGTAACTAAGATACTATAGGCCAGATTCACAGATGGAGTCATGTCTCACAGAGCAACCATCCCCATGGTTACCACCAGGAGGTACGGATTGAGGCAATTACAATGGGCATTCATTGGGGGTAATCAGAGAGTGGCTGCCCAGACGTGGGGGGTGGGGGTCGCTGGCAATGGTTGTGATGATAGTGACATTGCACATCTTTCTGCTTATTGCCCAGGAGGAGGGTCCGGTCTATGCCAAGCTGAACAAAAAGAAACTGGAACAAAGAAATTCAACTCGGTACCCAGCACAGAGCGAGGAGATCATCTACATGGGCGTTGTCAATCCGACTAACTAATATGGTCAAACAGTTAGAGTTTCCATGTTAGCATTAGAGAGGAGAGGTCTGGTTTGGCTGAAAACAGAACACACACCAATTGTTCATCAAAATGGGGGTACGTTGCCCCGTTTTGAAGACAATTCCAGAGTTTTCATCATTAGACCCAGCCTGACTGAACCCATGTTTACTGAAGTTGTGTGACGAGCAGCTTCAGTAAACTTCAGCTTGCACAGGATGACCGGTGAAGATCAATGTGATCCGAGGTGCAGCGATCATATCTCACAAATGCATGCAGGTGGCATTTAACTCTTACAGATGCCTCCTGTTAGAATTGCATTATAATTGGACAACATTGCATGCAATTCCATACAAACATTAATTACGCCCCAAGTTTAGATATCAAATCAGATCTTGTATGTTTTGCATTACATTTATAGTAAGTCCGTTCCTCGTGATTTCAGGTGAGAGTCTATGGTGATGGTTACACTTACACAGAATAAAATGTTTCATACCGTATGACATAAGTGGATTCATCTATTAGGGTCTGTACCAGTCAGAGGTATAAAATCAGACACAACTGAAGCTATAAACTACCGAATTCCCGGGATCCAGGTGTAAAGTGAAGAATTGTTTCCAGTTGAAGTCCATCAGGTTATAAATACAATGAGGCCGATTCACACCTGCTGACACACTTCATGTGAATTCTGTCTCCAAGCTGGAAGTGAGGTAGTCACCCGCGTCATGTAATTTGTCAATCACTCCAGAGTTCAGTATTGTGGCAACCAATGAGAACACAAGGATGCAATTGTGTTTGTATATTCGGGTTCATATGATTTACCTACAGTCAAAATCCCGACGGTCAAAAAACCAACAACCATTGGCCGATGGTCAACATACAGATACGGTCAAAATGCCAATATTAGAAATGTTGACAGGTCAAAAAGTAGACATGAATTTTTTTTACTCTATGTCGACATCAGTGGCGTAGCTATCGTGTGGCAGCCCCCGCAGCCGCTTGGCATTAGGCTGCCGCAGCCCACAGGTCACCCCCCTCACTTATGTGCAGCAGCGAGGATGCGGACAGCTTGCCTTGTAGCGCTATTTGCCGTCGGGGTAGGAAGCGCTGCTGATTTGAAAAGACTGGCCGGACACTGGTTGAATTCTCTAAGCTAATCAGCGTCCAGCCGGTTTTTTCAAATCAGCTGCAAGTTGTCAGCCGCTGACGCTGTCCGCTGTAGTGGCGTGTGAGTGCTGCTGCTGCTACCGAGTACCGAGCAGTCAGCTTTTCACAAGCCTGCGCCGTGGCTCCCCAGGACGAGAGTAATGAAGAGCTCTCTCCCACTGTGTTACGGGAGCGGGCCAAGCGACAGTCACTAAGCAGCGGCGGGCACCAGGAAGCACCATCAGTGGGACCCATTGGCAACGGCGGCAGCGGTGGACAACCAATTTTCCAGCTCCTCCCTCTGGTGAGTGCGGGCTTTCTTGCCTGTCAGCTGCTGGGTATAAGGTACAGGATAGCGCTAACTCCACGGTCCTGGGAGCAGTTATGCATTACGCCTCCTAAGAATCTGATCCCCCAGCATGGCTGCACGCATTGCAGAATGGAATAAACTTGTCTCAGGCAAAGTAAAGTCCACATGCGTTTGCCACTGGCCGCTGCTGCACAGAGGTGAGGGGGGACTGTCGGACAGACCGTTAGCTCCTGGGGGCAGCATTTTAGCAGCCAGGCCCGGCATGTCACACCAGGGTGGTCACAGTCTGGACCGGGAGGGGGCACATATAGGCATGTGGTAGGAAGGGACCAGGGGGGACACAGGGAGGCATGTGGTAGGAAGGGACCAGGGTGGGACACAGGGAGGCATGTGGTATGAAGGGACTAGGAGTGACACGAAGGGACCAGGGAGGCATGTGTTAGGAAGGGACCTGGGGGGACACAGGGAGGCATATGGTGGGAAGGGACCTCGGGGGACACAGGGAGGCATGTGGTCGGAAAGGACCAGGAAGGACAAGGAGAGGCATGTGGTGGAAAGGGACACAGGGGAGACAGAGAGGTAACGTGTATGGGGCATTATTGGGGGGGGCACCTAAAAATATTTTGGCTTGGGGGAGCAAAATTTATAGTTACACCACTGGTCGACATGAACACCGTATAAGTGTACCGCGTTCCCTCACATGGCCCGATATGCCCGCCATGCTTCAGGCATGGCACCTTGCTGCCCTCGGCACGCTATTATATTCCCCCTCCACGTCCACTGGGATGGTAATCATGAACAAGTTGAAAAAATCATGAAGAACATTTGGACTTTTTGAGTTGCCGACATTGTAAATGTCAGTATTTTGACAGTGTTGTTTTTTTCCCCATGTTGAAATCATGAATGTCACCATTTTGACCATGTTGGCATAAGGAATGTTGGTATTCTGACCATCTGGATTTTGGAGGTCATTCTAGTTTGATCACTCCCCTGTGCGTTCGCACAGGGGAGCAATGTTTTGCACATAAGCATGCGCATTACCATTTATGCACATGCGCGGATGGACGCGGCGACTTGTATAGTCGCTGGCCCATTCGCACGAAGCAGTGGGGTGGCGGACATGTGTCGCATGAAAATTCTGGGCGTTCCCATGGTAATTTGCCCATGGCGTAGGTGCCGTCACCGGATGTCAGATGCCTGCCCTCTTAACGTACCAAGGCGCCGCAAATTTGAGCAACTTAGTTTTGCGAACTCTTTAGAAATCATTTGATAGTCAGCTACCATCGAATGATTTCTGCCCCGCACGCAAGCTGCGAACGGATGTTTATGCAAAACATCCATACGCATGCGTGCAGGGAAATTCTGCGTGCGTGCAGCGGACGGACAATCGTGCGGGCGGCGTTTAGTTGGCTCTCAAAGCTGTGAAGTTGGCATCTTTGCTAGTTAACCAGACTGACCTCCTCTGACTGTAGGTAAATTGACTGCATCCATATATTCCAGTGGAACGCATCAGGCTCTGTACAAAAAGGCAAAGCCCCAACCAGAAGAGAAGCATCAGGCACCTCCTGGTACATATACGCTGAAGCATCCCTTCCACCTAACGGAGATTGGCTCCAATGTAGCAACATTTATAGATAAGAGAATTAACAACATTAGCGTAAAACCACATAACACAACAGCTGTTATGATATCACAGCATGTTTATCTAAGTGGAACGCCGCGTTTCACCACAAGGGGAGCAACGCATGGCTTGCCTGTACTATTGGAAGCGTGGTGTATACATGCCAGCTGTGCAGTATACCCCACAGCAAAATGCAAGGTGCCTTGAACTTTATCAAATGCCATTTAAAATAAACAATTCCATGTAAGACAGTGAGGCTCTAAGGGGAAAACTAAGTTACAGGTTGCGTATCCCTTATCTGAAATGCTCAGGACCAGGAACATTTTGGATAAGGGATTATTCTGGATTTCGGAATACTTTTATAATCACCTGGTTCAGAGGAATCTCCCAGCATCCACGGCATTCCCAGTCATCCACCTCTTCAGCATTCCCAGTCCCAATGATGCATTGCACATGTGATAGACGCTGTGGAACACCGGGGGATGCCTACAGTGGCATCAAGTGGGGGGGGGGGGTGAACGGTTACTTTTTACCCGGGCCTACTGGAGGGGCCCGGGTCCCGTTCCCCCTCCCATATTACAGGGACTGGGCAGTGGGGCAAGAGAGAACAGGCTGCCACCGCTGCAGAACCTCTCTCCCCAGCTTAGCACATGATGCTCAGGTCGGTGAGCTGAGCTAGGGAGACAGACTGCTGCAGCAGAAGCTAGTCCTCTCTCTTCCTCTATTTCTTTTTCACCCGCTCCATTTTACCAGGGCTCTGTCGGCACCACTGTTAGCCTCTTAACCAGGTAAGCCGGGTGAGAGGGCGAGCGGGGTGGCGAGGGAGTGGGTGGACGAGTGAGCATCACGCAGGGGGTGGGCGAGCGTGTGCGTTGTACGGGTTAGGCGTTCATAAAAACAAATATTCTGAAATCCTACAATGCGCAAAATATTTTGGATAATGGATTTCCGATAAGGCGCACTCAACCAGTATACAACACACAAAGACACAGAGAGATAAATAAGGAAAAAAAATGGTCAATGCATATACAGTAATAAACATAAGACTACAAAACCATTATTTGTACATATTTTATTCTCTTATTTGTACCACCAACAAGAGTCATAAACGAGAAGATGCAAGATGAGTAATGGAGGACTTTAGCAACCGCTTCACGCTGAGCGATTGGTCTGGTCCAGCAGCTGTTAGGGTGGGAGACTAAGGCGATTATGTAATAGGGGCTAATACTACAGGACCGTGGTGATCCTGGTCACATTGCAAATGACGTTGAAGGGAAATGATGCAGGGTAGGCACACCAGGAGGGGTAATACAAATGTATGTAGACTAGAGAAATGTAAGAAAGCAATGAGGAAGGTATGTCAGAGGCTTGGTAGCATAGGGAGAGCAATCTGCATCAGAAGGAAAGATGTAATAATGTCACTGTATAGGTCATTGGTACAGCCTCATCTAGATACTGTGCACAGTCCTGTATAGGTCATTGGTACGAACTCATCTATATTCTGTGCCCTGTTCTAAAGGCCATATCTCCAGAATGGAATAATCACATTAGAGAAGGTACCATACTTGCATACCCTCCCGTAATGGCCCGGAAGCTCCTGAAAGTCGGATGGTCCTCCTGGCCCCCTGGAAAGGCTGGCAAGCAGAGGTTAAAGTGAGGGGGAATGGGGTGGAACTGACTTCCACCACCTCTAATGGTGAACATTTTAAGCTCCACATTGGCCCTGCACAGTAATTCTCACAGAAAAGCATTCTAGTTTGCAGGGAGATGCCAAAAGCCCTACCGCTGGCCCTGTCTCTGCCTAATAGGCCAAGGGGGGTAATTAGGTGGCATAGAGAAATGAGTTCCCCCACCTCTGTATGACCACTTTAAGCCCTGCTGGCAAGTCCCCCTTTCCCCCTAGTGTTCCCGTGCACACCCCTCCCTCCTTGGCCCCAAACAATAGAGTACAAGTGAGCGATCCGAGAGGGGCCCAATGACGTGATTTACACTGAACAGCACCATCGTAGCTCAGCCTCTGCTTTACAGTGTCGGGCTTTCAGGACTGGCTAACAGAGGAGGCCAAACCAACATGATGTGATTGTGAAGCCACACCCCCAGCCAGTCCACCTGGCCACACCCAATAACGATCTGCCACACTGCCCCCTCCCATAGTGCTGGCTTATCAGACACATGGCTCCACAAACCTTGATCCGGCCCTGCTGGTGGCACCA
>NC_139220.1:313186329-313216329 GCF_055691185.1 Crinia signifera | reverse complement strand
TCACAAATTATTTATTTCACAAATTAGTATATGCAGACAGTATATGGGTGATCTAAATCTCCCGCATCAATGAATTATAGTTGCTCTAAAGAAGACCTCGTGGCGCAACGGTAGCGCGTCTGATTCCAGATCAGAAGGTTGCGTGTTCAAATCACGTCGGGGTCAATTGTCATTTTGAAAGTGAAATGTACTAAATGGAATTCTATAAGAGAAACTAATCACCATGGTTCTCATCTAAATTTCTGCAATGTGATTACTGTTTATATGGATACCTATATCATCTGCAGTTGCAACAAAGACTCAAAATTCTGCTAATTTCTTATAATTGTCATGCAAACATAATCCATTTCATTGGAATTGTCCATATCTTGACTTTGAAGTATACTCTTATTATTTTCTTTCTGGTGCTATGACTGTTTTCCATTGAACTGACCTTTTTTGTTAAGAATAATGACTTTGCACTTAAGTACGACCACCAGGCATATTCCTTGGTTATTGAATCAAGGATTCAAGCTTGTTTACTCACAAATTATTTATTTCATAAATTAGTATATGCAGACAGTATATGGGTGATCTAAATCACCCGAATCAGTGAATTGCATTTGTTTGAAAGAAGACCTCGTGGCTCAACGGTAGCGCGTCTGACTCCAGATCAGAAGGTTGCGTGTTCGAATCACGTCGGGGTCAATTGTCATTTTGAAAGTGAAATGTACTAAACGGAATTCTTTAAGAGAAACTAATTACCATGGTTCTCATCTAAATTTCTGCAATGTGATTACTGTTTATATGGATACCTATATCATCTGCAGTTACAACAAAGACTCAAAATTCTGCTAATTTCTTATAATTGTCATGCAAACATAATCAATTTCATTGGAATTGTCCATATCTTGACTTTGAAGTATACTCTTATTATTTTCTTTCTGGCGCTATGACTGTTTTAAATTGAACTGACCTTTTTTGTTAAGAATAATGACTTTGCACTTAAGCACGACCACCAGGCATATTCCTTGGTTATTAAATCAAGGATGTAAGCTTGTTTTCTCACAAATTATTTATTTCACAAATTAGTATATGCAGACAGTATATGGGTGATCTAAATCTCCCGCATCAATGAATTATAGTTGCTCTAAAGAAGACCTCGTGGCGCAATGGTAGCGTGTCTGATTCCAGATCAGAAGGTTGCGTGTTCAAATCACGTCGGGGTCAATTGTCATTTTGAAAAGGAAATGTACTAAATGGAATTCTATAAGAGAAACTAATCACCATGGTTCTCATCTAAATTTCTGCAATGTGATTACTGTTTATATGGATACCTATATCATCTGCAGTTGCAAATAAGTCTCAAAATTCTGCTAATTTCTTATAATTGTCATGCAAACATAATCCATTTCATTGGAATTGTCCATATCTTGACTTTGAAGTATACTCTTATTATTTTCTTTCTGGCGCTATGACTGTTTTCCATTGAACTGACCTTTTTTGTTAAGAATAATGACTTTGCACTTAAGCACGACCACCAGGCATATTCCTTGGTTATTGAATCAAGGATGTAAGCTTGTTTTCTCACAAATTATTTATTTCACAAATTAGTATATGCAGACAGTATATGGGTGATCTAAATCTCCCGAATCAATGAATTATAGTTGATCTAAAGAAGACCTCGTGGCGCAACGGTAGCGCGTCTGACTCCAGATCAGAAGGTTGCGTGTTCAAATCACGTCGGGGTCAATTGTCATTTTGAAAGTGAAATGTACTAAACGGAATTCTTTAAGAGAAAATAATCACAAGAGTTCTCATCTAAATTTCTGCAATGTGATTACTTTTTATATGGATACCTATATCATCTGCAGTTACAACAAAGACTCAAAATTCTGCTAATTTCTTATAATTGTCATGCAAACATAATCAATTTCATTGGAATTGTCCATATCTTGACTTTGAAGTATACTCTTATTATTTTCTTTCTGGCGCTATGACTGTTTTAAATTGAACTGACCTTTTTTGTTAAGAATAATGACTTTGCACTTAAGCACGACCACCAGGCATATTCCTTGGTTATTAAATCAAGGATGTAAGCTTGTTTTCTCACAAATTATTTATTTCACAAATTAGTATATGCAGACAGTATATGGGTGATCTAAATCTCCCGCATCAATGAATTATAGTTGCTCTAAAGAAGACATCGTGGCGCAATGGTAGCGTGTCTGATTCCAGATCAGAAGGTTGCGTGTTCAAATCACGTCGGGGTCAATTGTCATTTTGAAAAGGAAATGTACTAAATGGAATTCTATAAGAGAAACTAATCACCATGGTTCTCATCTAAATTTCTGCAATGTGATTACTGTTTATATGGATACCTATATCATCTGCAGTTGCAAATAAGTCTCAAAATTCTGCTAATTTCTTATAATTGTCATGCAAACATAATCCATTTCATTGGAATTGTCCATATCTTGACTTTGAAGTATACTCTTATTATTTTCTTTCTGGCGCTATGACTGTTTTTCATTGAACTGACCTTTTTTGTTAAGAATAATGACTTTGCACTTAAGCACGACCACCAGGCATATTCCTTGGTTATTGAATCAAGGATGTAAGCTTGTTTTCTCACAAATTATTTATTTCACAAATTAGTATATGCAGACAGTATATGGGTGATCTAAATCTCCCGAATCAATGAATTATAGTTGATCTAAAGAAGACCTCGTGGCGCAACGGTAGCGCGTCTGACTCCAGATCAGAAGGTTGCGTGTTCAAATCACGTCGGGGTCAATTGTCATTTTGAAAGTGAAATGTACTAAACGGAATTCTTTAAGAGAAAATAATCACAAGAGTTCTCATCTAAATTTCTGCAATGTGATTACTGTTTATATGGATACCTATATCATCTGCAGTTACAACAAAGATTTAAAATTCTGCTAATTTCTTATAATTGTCATGCAAACATAATCAATTTCATTGGAATTGTCCATATCTTGACTTTGAAGTATACTCTTATTATTTTCTTTCTGGCGCTATGACTGTTTTAAATTGAACTGACCTTTTTTGTTAAGAATAATGACTTTGCACTTAAGCACGACCACCAGGCATATTCCTTGGTTATTAAATCAAGGATGTAAGCTTGTTTTCTCACAAATTATTTATTTCACAAATTAGTATATGCAGACAGTATATGGGTGATCTAAATCTCCCGCATCAATGAATTATAGTTGCTCTAAAGAAGACCTCGTGGCGCAATGGTAGCGTGTCTGATTCCAGATCAGAAGGTTGCGTGTTCAAATCACGTCGGGGTCAGTCGTCATTTTGAAAAGGAAATGTACTAAATGGAATTCTATAAGAGAAACTAATCACCATGGTTCTCATCTAAATTTCTGCAATGTGATTACTGTTTATATGGATACCTATATCATCTGCAGTTGCAAATAAGTCTCAAAATTCTGCTAATTTCTTATAATTGTCATGCAAACATAATCCATTTCATTGGAATTGTCCATATCTTGACTTTGAAGTATACTCTTATTATTTTCTTTCTGGTGCTATGACTGTTTTCCATTGAACTGACCTTTTTTGTTAAGAATAATGACTTTGCACTTAAGTACGACCACCAGGCATATTCCTTGGTTATTGAATCAAGGATTCAAGCTTGTTTACTCACAAATTATTTATTTCATAAATTAGTATATGCAGACAGTATATGGGTGATCTAAATCACCCGAATCAGTGAATTGTAATTGTTTGAAAGAAGACCTCGTGGCACAACGGTAGCGCGTCTGACTTCTGATCAGAAGGTTGCGTGTTCAAATAACGTCGGGGTCAATTGTCATTTTGAAAGTGAAATGTACTAAACGGAATTCTTTAAGAGAAACTAATTACCATGGTTCTCATCTAAATTTCTGCAATGTGATTACTGTTTATATGGATACCTATATCATCTGCAGTTACAACAAAGACTGTTTTCCATTGAACTGACCTTTTTTGTTAAGAATAATGACTTTGCACTTAAGCACGACCACCAGGCATATTCCTTGGTTATTGAATCAAGGATGTAAGCTTGTTTTTTCACAAATTATTTATTTCACAAATTAGTATATGCAGACAGTATATGGGTGATCTAAATCTCCCGAATCAATGAATTATAGTTGATCTAAAGAAGACCTCGTGGCGCAACGGTAGCGCGTCTGACTCCAGATCAGAAGGTTGCGTGTTCAAATCACGTCGGGGTCAATTGTCATTTTGAAAGTGAAATGTACTAAACGGAATTCTTTAAGAGAAAATAATCACAAGAGTTCTCATCTCAATTTCTGCAATGTGATTACTGTTTATATGGATACCTATATCATCTGCAGTTACAACAAAGACTCAAAATTCTGCTAATTTCTTACAATTGTCATGCAAACATAATCAATTTCATTGGAATTGTCCATATCTTGACTTTGAAGTATACTCTTATTATTTTCTTTCTGGCGCTATGACTGTTTTAAATTGAACTGACCTTTTTTGTTAAGAATAATGACTTTGCACTTAAGCACGACCACCAGGCATATTCCTTGGTTATTAAATCAAGGATGTAAGCTTGTTTTCTCACAAATTATTTATTTCACAAATTAGTATATGCAGACAGTATATGGGTGATCTAAATCTCCCGCATCAATGAATTATAGTTGCTCTAAAGAAGACCTCGTGGCGCAATGGTAGCGTGTCTGATTCCAGATCAGAAGGTTGCGTGTTCAAATCACGTCGGGGTCAATTGTCATTTTGAAAAGGAAATGTACTAAATGGAATTCTATAAGAGAAACTAATCACCATGGTTCTCATCTAAATTTCTGCAATGTGATTACTGTTTATATGGATACCTATATCATCTGCAGTTGCAAATAAGTCTCAAAATTCTGCTAATTTCTTATAATTGTCATGCAAACATAATCCATTTCATTGGAATTGTCCATATCTTGACTTTGAAGTATACTCTTATTATTTTCTTTCTGGTGCTATGACTGTTTTCCATTGAACTGACCTTTTTTGTTAAGAATAATGACTTTGCACTTAAGTACGACCACCAGGCATATTCCTTGGTTATTGAATCAAGGATTCAAGCTTGTTTACTCACAAATTATTTATTTCATAAATTAGTATATGCAGACAGTATATGGGTGATCTAAATCACCCGAATCAGTGAATTGTAATTGTTTGAAAGAAGACCTCGTGGCACAACGGTAGCGCGTCTGACTCCAGAACAGAAGGTTGCGTGTTCAAATCACGTCGGGGTCAATTGTCATTTTGAAAGGGAAATGTACTAAATGGAATTCTATAAGAGAAACTAATCACCATGGTTCTCATCTAAATTTCTGCAATGTGATTACTGTTTATATGGATACCTATATCATCTGCAGTTGCAACAAAGACTCAAAATTCTGCTAATTTCTTATAATTGTCATGCAAACATAATCGATTTCATTGGAATTGTCCATATCTTGACTTTGAAGTATACTCTTATTATTTTCTTTCTGGCGCTATGACTGTTTTAAATTGAACTGACCTTTTTTGTTAAGAATAATGACTTTGCACTTAAGCACGACCACCAGGCATATTCCTTGGTTATTAAATCAAGGATGTAAGCTTGTTTTCTCACAAATTATTTATTTCACAAATTAGTATATGCAGACAGTATATGGGTGATCTAAATCTCCCGAATCAATGAATTATAGTTGCTCTTAAGAAGACCTCGTGGCGCAACGGTAGCGCGTCTGACTCCAGATCAGAAGGTTGCGTGTTCAAATCACGTTGTCATTTTGAAAGTGAAATGTACTAAATGGAATTCTATAAGAGAAACTAATCACCATGGTTCTCATCTAAATTTCTGCAATGTGATTACTGTTTATATGGATACCTATATCATCTGCAGTTGCAACAAAGACTCAAAATTCTGCTAATTTCTTATAATTGTCATGCAAACATAATCCATTTCATTGGAATTGTCCATATCTTGACTTTGAAGTATACTCTTATTATTTTCTTTCTGGTGCTATGACTGTTTTCCATTGAACTGACCTTTTTTGTTAAGAATAATGACTTTGCACTTAAGTACGACCACCAGGCATATTCCTTGGTTATTGAATCAAGGATTCAAGCTTGTTTACTCACAAATTATTTATTTCATAAATTAGTATATGCAGACAGTATATGGGTGATCTAAATCACCCGAATCAGTGAATGGCATTTGTTTGAAAGAAGACCTCGTGGCGCAGCGGTAGCGCGTCTGACTCCAGATCAGAAAGTTGCGTGTTCAAATCACGTCGGGGTCAATTGTCATTTTGAAAGTGAAATGTACTAAACGGAATTCTTTAAGAGAAACTAATTACCATGGTTCTCATCTAAATTTCTGCAATGTGATTACTGTTTATATGGATACCTATATCATCTGCAGTTACAACAAAGACTCAAAATTCTGCTAATTTCTTATAATTGTCATGCAAACATAATCCATTTCATTGGAATTGTCCATATCTTGACTTTGAAGTATACTCTTATTATTTTCTTTCTGGTGCTATGACTGTTTTCCATTGAACTGACCTTTTTTGTTAAGAATAATGACTTTGCACTTAAGCACGACCACCAGGCATATTCCTTGGTTATTGAATCAAGGATGTAAGCTTGTTTACTCACAAATTAATTATTTCACAAATTAGTATATGCAGACAGTATATGGGTGATCTAAATCACCCGAATCAGTGAATTACGGATGTCTAAAGAAGACCTCGTGGCGCAACGGTAGCGCGTCTGACTCCAGATCAGAAGGTTGTGTGTTCATATCACGTCGGGGTCAATTGTCATTTTGAAAGTGAAATGTACTAAACGGAATTCTTTAAGAGAAACTAATTACCATGGTTCTCATCTAAATTTCTGCAATGTGATTACTGTTTATATGGATACCTATATCATCTGCAGTTGCAACAAAGACTCAAAATTCTGCTAATTTCTTATAATTGTCATGCAAACATAATCCATTTCATTGGAATTGTCCATATCTTGACTTTGAAGTATACTCTTATTATTTTCTTTCAGGCGCTATGACTGATTTCCATTGAACTGACCTTTTTTGTTAAGAATAATGACTTTGCACTTAAGCACGACCACCAGGCATATTCCGTGGTTATTGAATCAATGATGTAAGCTTGTTTTTTCACAAATTATTTATTTCACAAATTAGTATATGCAGACAGTATATGGGTGATCTAAATCTCCCGAATCAATGAATTATAGTTGATCTAAAGAAGACCTCGTGGCGCAACGGTAGCGCGTCTGACTCCTGATCAGAAGGTTGCGTGTTCAAATCACGTCGGGGTCAATTGTCATTTTGAAAGTGAAATGTACTAAACGGAATTCTTTAAGAGAAAATAATCACAAGAGTTCTCATCTAAATTTCTGCAATGTGATTACTGTTTATATGGATACCTATATCATCTGCAGTTACAACAAAGACTCAAAATTCTGCTAATTTCTTATAATTGTCATGCAAACATAATCAATTTCATTGGAATTGTCCATATCTTGACTTTGAAGTATACTCTTATTATTTTCTTTCTGGTGCTATGACTGTTTTCCATTGAACTGACCTTTTTTGTTAAGAATAATGACTTTGCACTTAAGTACGACCACCAGGCATATTCCTTGGTTATTGAATCAAGGATTCAAGCTTGTTTACTCACAAATTATTTATTTCATAAATTAGTATATGCAGACAGTATATGGGTGATCTAAATCACCCGAATCAGTGAATTGTAATTGTTTGAAAGAATACCTCGTGGCGCAACGGTAGCGCGTCTGACTCCAGATCAGAAGGTTGCGTGTTCAAATAACGTCGGGGTCAATTGTCATTTTGAAAGTGAAATGTACTAAACGGAATTCTTTAAGAGAAACTAATTACCATGGTTCTAATCTAAATTTCTGCAATGTGATTACTGTTTATATGGATACCTATATCATCTGCAGTTACAACAAAGACTCAAAATTCTGCTAATTTCTTATAATTGTCATGCAAACATAATCAATTTCATTGGAATTGTCCATATCTTGACTTTGAAGTATACTCTTATTATTTTCTTTCTGGCGCTATGACTGTTTTAAATTGAACGGACCTTTTTTGTTAAGAATAATGACTTTGCACTTAAGCACGACCACCAGGCATATTCCTTGGTTATTAAATCAAGGATGTAAGCTTGTTTTCTCACAAATTATTTATTTCACAAATTAGTATATGCAGACAGTATATGGGTGATCTAAATCTCCCGCATCAATGAATTATAGTTGCTCTAAAGAAGACCTCGTGGCGCAATGGTAGCGTGTCTGATTCCAGATCAGAAGGTTGCGTGTTCAAATCACATCGGGGTCAATTGTCATTTTGAAAAGGAAATGTACTAAATGGAATTCTATAAGAGAAACTAATCACCATGGTTCTCATCTAAATTTCTGCAATGTGATTACTGTTTATATGGATAGCTATATCATCTGCAGTTGCAAATAAGTCTCAAAATTCTGCTAATTTCTTATAATTGTCATGCAAACATAATCCATTTCATTGGAATTGTCCATATCTTGACTTTGAAGTATACTCTTATTATTTTCTTTCTGGCGCTATGACTGTTTTCCATTGAACTGACCTTTTTTGTTAAGAATAATGACTTTGCACTTAAGCACGACCACCAGGCATATTCCTTGGTTATTGAATCAAGGATGTAAGCTTGTTTTCTCACAAATTATTTATTTCACAAATTAGTATATGCAGACAGTATATGGGTGATCTAAATCTCCCGCATCAATGAATTATAGTTGCTCTAAAGAAGACCTCGTGGCGCAATGGTAGCGTGTCTGATTCCAGATCAGAAGGTTGCGTGTTCAAATCACATCGGGGTCAATTGTCATTTTGAAAAGGAAATGTACTAAATGGAATTCTATAAGAGAAACTAATCACCATGGTTCTCATCTAAATTTCTGCAATGTGATTACTGTTTATATGGATAGCTATATCATCTGCAGTTGCAAATAAGTCTCAAAATTCTGCTAATTTCTTATAATTGTCATGCAAACATAATCCATTTCATTGGAATTGTCCATATCTTGACTTTGAAGTATACTCTTATTATTTTCTTTCTGGCGCTATGACTGTTTTCCATTGAACTGACCTTTTTTGTTAAGAATAATGACTTTGCACTTAAGCACGACCACCAGGCATATTCCTTGGTTATTGAATCAAGGATGTAAGCTTGTTTTCTCACAAATTATTTATTTCACAAATTAGTATATGCAGACAGTATATGGGTGATCTAAATCTGCCGAATCAATGAATTATAGTTGATCTAAAGAAGACCTCGTGGCGCAACGGTAGCGCGTCTGACTCCAGATCAGAAGGTTGCGTGTTCAAATCACGTCGGGGTCAATTGTCATTTTGAAAAGGAAATGTACTAAATGGAATTCTATAAGAGAAACTAATCACCATGGTTCTCATCTAAATTTCTGCAATGTGATTACTGTTTATATGGATACCTATATCATCTGCAGTTGCAAATAAGTCTCAAAATTCTGCTAATTTCTTATAATTGTCATGCAAACATAATCCATTTCATTGGAATTGTCCATATCTTGACTTTGAAGTATACTCTTATTATTTTCTTTCTGGTGCTATGACTGTTTTCCATTGAACTGACCTTTTTTGTTAAGAATAATGACTTTGCACTTAAGTACGACCACCAGGCATATTCCTTGGTTATTGAATCAAGGATTCAAGCTTGTTTACTCACAAATTATTTATTTCATAAATTAGTATATGCAGACAGTATATGGGTGATCTAAATCACCCGAATCAGTGAATTGTAATTGTTTGAAAGAAGACCTCGTGGCACAACGGTAGCGCGTCTGACTCCAGATCAGAAGGTTGCGTGTTCAAATAACGTCGGGGTCAATTGTCATTTTGAAAGTGAAATGTACTAAACGGAATTCTTTAAGAGAAACTAATTACCATGGTTCTCATCTAAATTTCTGCAATGTGATTACTGTTTATATGGATACCTATATCATCTGCAGTTACAACAAAGACTCAAAATTCTGCTAATTTCTTATAATTGTCATGCAAACATAATCAATTTCATTGGAATTGTCCATATCTTGACTTTGAAGTATACTCTTATTATTTTCTTTCTGGCGCTATGACTGTTTTAAATTGAACTGACCTTTTTTGTTAAGAATAATGACTTTGCACTTAAGCACGACCACCAGGCATATTCCTTGGTTATTAAATCAAGGATGTAAGCTTGTTTTCTCACAAATTATTTATTTCACAAATTAGTATATGCAGACAGTATATGGGTGATCTAAATCTCCCGCATCAATGAATTATAGTTGCTCTAAAGAAGACCTCGTGGCGCAACGGTAGCGCGTCTGATTCCAGATCAGAAGGTTGCGTGTTCAAATCACGACGGGGTCAATTGTCATTTTGAAAGGGAAATGTACTAAATGGAATTCTATAAGAGAAACTAATCACCATGGTTCTCATCTAAATTTCTGCAATGTGATTACTGTTTATATGGATACCTATATCATCTGCAGTTGCAACAAAGACTCAAAATTCTGCTAATTTCTTATAATTGTCATGCAAACATAATCGATTTCATTGGAATTGTCCATATCTTGACTTTGAAGTATACTCTTATTATTTTCTTTCTGGCGCTATGACTGTTTTAAATTGAACTGACCTTTTTTGTTAAGAATAATGACTTTGCACTTAAGCACGACCACCAGGCATATTCCTTGGTTATTAAATCAAGGATGTAAGCTTGTTTTCTCACAAATTATTTATTTCACAAATTAGTATATGCAGACAGTATATGGGTGATCTAAATCTCCCGAATCAATGAATTATAGTTGCTCTAAAGAAGACCTCGTGGCGCAACGGTAGCGCGTCTGACTCCAGATCAGAAGGTTGCGTGTTCAAATCACGTTGTCATTTTGAAAGTGAAATGTACTAAACGGAATTCTTTAAGAGAAACTAATTACCATGGTTCTCATCTAAATTTCTGCAATGTGATTACTGTTTATATGGATACCTATATCATCTGCAGTTACAACAAAGACTCAAAATTCTGCTAATTTCTTATAATTGTCATGCAAACATAATCAATTTCATTGGAATTGTCCATATCTTGACTTTGAAGTATACTCTTATTATTTTCTTTCTGGCGCTATGACTGTTTTAAATTGAACGGACCTTTTTTGTTAAGAATAATGACTTTGCACTTAAGCACGACCACCAGGCATATTCCTTGGTTATTAAATCAAGGATGTAAGCTTGTTTTCTCACAAATTATTTATTTCACAAATTAGTATATGCAGACAGTATATGGGTGATCTAAATCTCCCGCATCAATGAATTATAGTTGCTCTAAAGAAGACCTCGTGGCGCAATGGTAGCGTGTCTGATTCCAGATCAGAAGGTTGCGTGTTCAAATCACATCGGGGTCAATTGTCATTTTGAAAAGGAAATGTACTAAATGGAATTCTATAAGAGAAACTAATCACCATGGTTCTCATCTAAATTTCTGCAATGTGATTACTGTTTATATGGATACCTATATCATCTGCAGTTGCAAATAAGTCTCAAAATTCTGCTAATTTCTTATAATTGTCATGCAAACATAATCCATTTCATTGGAATTGTCCATATCTTGACTTTGAAGTATACTCTTATTATTTTCTTTCTGGCGCTATGACTGTTTTCCATTGAACTGACCTTTTTTGTTAAGAATAATGACTTTGCACTTAAGCACGACCACCAGGCATATTCCTTGGTTATTGAATCAAGGATGTAAGCTTGTTTTCTCACAAATTATTTATTTCACAAATTAGTATATGCAGACAGTATATGGGTGATCTAAATCTGCCGAATCAATGAATTATAGTTGATCTAAAGAAGACCTCGTGGCGCAACGGTAGCGCGTCTGACTCCAGATCAGAAGGTTGCGTGTTCAAATCACGTCGGGGTCAATTGTCATTTTGAAAAGGAAATGTACTAAATGGAATTCTATAAGAGAAACTAATCACCATGGTTCTCATCTAAATTTCTGCAATGTGATTACTGTTTATATGGATACCTATATCATCTGCAGTTGCAAATAAGTCTCAAAATTCTGCTAATTTCTTATAATTGTCATGCAAACATAATCCATTTCATTGGAATTGTCCATATCTTGACTTTGAAGTATACTCTTATTATTTTCTTTCTGGTGCTATGACTGTTTTCCATTGAACTGACCTTTTTTGTTAAGAATAATGACTTTGCACTTAAGTACGACCACCAGGCATATTCCTTGGTTATTGAATCAAGGATTCAAGCTTGTTTACTCACAAATTATTTATTTCATAAATTAGTATATGCAGACAGTATATGGGTGATCTAAATCACCCGAATCAGTGAATTGTAATTGTTTGAAAGAAGACCTCGTGGCACAACGGTAGCGCGTCTGACTCCAGATCAGAAGGTTGCGTGTTCAAATAACGTCGGGGTCAATTGTCATTTTGAAAGTGAAATGTACTAAACGGAATTCTTTAAGAGAAACTAATTACCATGGTTCTCATCTAAATTTCTGCAATGTGATTACTGTTTATATGGATACCTATATCATCTGCAGTTACAACAAAGACTCAAAATTCTGCTAATTTCTTATAATTGTCATGCAAACATAATCAATTTCATTGGAATTGTCCATATCTTGACTTTGAAGTATACTCTTATTATTTTCTTTCTGGCGCTATGACTGTTTTAAATTGAACTGACCTTTTTTGTTAAGAATAATGACTTTGCACTTAAGCACGACCACCAGGCATATTCCTTGGTTATTAAATCAAGGATGTAAGCTTGTTTTCTCACAAATTATTTATTTCACAAATTAGTATATGCAGACAGTATATGGGTGATCTAAATCTCCCGCATCAATGAATTATAGTTGCTCTAAAGAAGACCTCGTGGCGCAACGGTAGCGCGTCTGATTCCAGATCAGAAGGTTGCGTGTTCAAATCACGTCGGGGTCAATTGTCATTTTGAAAAGGAAATGTACTAAATGGAATTCTATAAGAGAAACTAATCACCATGGTTCTCATCTAAATTTCTGCAATGTGATTACTGTTTATATGGATACCTATATCATCTGCAGTTGCAAATAAGTCTCAAAATTCTGCTAATTTCTTATAATTGTCATGCAAACATAATCCATTTCATTGGAATTGTCCATATCTTGACTTTGAAGTATACTCTTATTATTTTCTTTCTGGTGCTATGACTGTTTTCCATTGAACTGACCTTTTTTGTTAAGAATAATGACTTTGCACTTAAGTACGACCACCAGGCATATTCCTTGGTTATTGAATCAAGGATTCAAGCTTGTTTACTCACAAATTATTTATTTCATAAATTAGTATATGCAGACAGTATATGGGTGATCTAAATCACCCGAATCAGTGAATTGTAATTGTTTGAAAGAAGACCTCGTGGCACAACGGTAGCGCGTCTGACTCCAGATCAGAAGGTTGCGTGTTCAAATAACGTCGGGGTCAATTGTCATTTTGAAAGTGAAATGTACTAAACGGAATTCTTTAAGAGAAACTAATTACCATGGTTCTCATCTAAATTTCTGCAATGTGATTACTGTTTATATGGATACCTATATCATCTGCAGTTACAACAAAGACTCAAAATTCTGCTAATTTCTTATAATTGTCATGCAAACATAATCGATTTCATTGGAATTGTCCATATCTTGACTTTGAAGTATACTCTTATTATTTTCTTTCTGGCGCTATGACTGTTTTCCATTGAACTGACCTTTTTTGTTAAGAATAATGACTTTGCACTTAAGCACGACCACCAGGCATATTCCTTGGTTATTGAATCAAGGATGTAAGCTTGTTTTCTCACAAATTATTTATTTCACAAATTAGTATATGCAGACAGTATATGGGTGATCTAAATCTGCCGAATCAATGAATTATAGTTGATCTAAAGAAGACCTCGTGGCGCAACGGTAGCGCGTCTGACTCCAGATCAGAAGGTTGCGTGTTCAAATCACGTCGGGGTCAATTGTCATTTTGAAAGTGAAATGTACTAAATGGAATTCTATAAGAGAAACTAATCACCATGGTTCTCATCTAAATTTCTGCAATGTGATTACTGTTTATATGGATACCTATATCATCTGCAGTTGCAACAAAGACTCAAAATTCTGCTAATTTCTTATAATTGTCATGCAAACATAATCCATTTCATTGGAATTGTCCATATCTTGACTTTGAAGTATACTCTTATTATTTTCTTTCTGGTGCTATGACTGTTTTCCATTGAACTGACCTTTTTTGTTAAGAATAATGACTTTGCACTTAAGTACGACCACCAGGCATATTCCTTGGTTATTGAATCAAGGATTCAAGCTTGTTTACTCACAAATTATTTATTTCATAAATTAGTATATGCAGACAGTATATGGGTGATCTAAATCACCCGAATCAGTGAATTGCATTTGTTTGAAAGAAGACCTCGTGGCGCAACGGTAGCGCGTCTGACTCCAGATTAGAAGGTTGCGTGTTCAAATCACGTCGGGGTCAATTGTCATTTTGAAAGTGAAATGTACTAAACGGAATTCTTTAAGAGAAACTAATTACCATGGTTCTCATCTAAATTTCTGCAATGTGATTACTGTTTATATGGATACCTATATCATCTGCAGTTACAACAAAGACTCAAAATTCTGCTAATTTCTTATAATTGTCATGCAAACATAATCCATTTCATTGGAATTGTCCATATCTTGACTTTGAAGTATACTCTTATTATTTTCGGTACTTGTTTCCTAGCACGGCCACAACGATTTAGATCGTTGTGGTCGTAAGATAAAAAATCGGATCGATCGCATCGCATGCGATTTGGTCGCATACGATGCGACCGATCCGACCGACCGATTTTTCACCCGATTTTTTTTTTTTTTCACCAGATTTGTTTCAATTGCCCCCCCAAATGTTACTAAGTGGGGTAGACCCCACAATAGACGTCAACCCGAAGCGTGGCGAGCGCAGCGAGCCCGCGAGGGGCGGCGGTGCGCATCCTCCGACCTTTTCATTCCCCTACTATCCACTAGGGCGTGGAGTGAGAATAGAATAGTGTGGCGAGCGCAGCGAGCCACCGAGCCCGAAGCGTGGCGAGCGCAGCGAGCCCCGCGAGGGGACGCGTCTAACTTCACAGGTATACGCGTCCCCTCGCGGGGCTCGCTGCGCTCGCCACGCTTCGGGCTCGGTGGCTCGCTGCGCTCGCCACACTATTCTATTCTCACTCCACGCCCTAGTGGATAGTAGGGGAATGAAAAGGTCGGAGGACGCGCACCGCCGCCCCTCGCGGGCTCGCTGCGCTCGCCACGCTTCGGGTTCACGTCTATCGTGGGGTCATGGCGGGCACATAAAAAATGTGAAATGGGTCATATTGGGCCATTTCACCTTTTTTATCATTTTACCCTATGTGAGATGGACTTAATCAAGTCCATCTCATCTTGTGCCATTTTAATGGCACAAGACCGACGCGATCCTCCCGATTTCAATGTTAAAAGATTTTTTAACATTGAAGTCTATGGAAAAATCGGGTCAATCGGTCGGTCGCATCGCGGCCGATTTTAATTGGTCGCGACCGACCGATTGACCCGATTTCTGTCATTCAAAGTGAAAAAATTGTAAAAAATCGGCCACATCGTGAGGATCGTGTCCCTTAATTAAGAGCCACGATCACTCACGATTGTGGCCGTTCTAGGAAACAAGTACCTTATTTTCTTTCTGGTGCTATGACTGTTTTCCATTGAACTGACCTTTTTTGTTACGAATAATGACTTTGCACTTAAGCACGACCACCAGGCATATTCCTTGGTTATTGAATCAAGGATGTAAGCTTGTTTACTCACAAATTAATTATTTCACAAATTAGTATATGCAGACAGTATATGGGTGATCTAAATCACCCGAATCAGTGAATTACAGATGTCTAAAGAAGACCTCGTGGCGCAACGGTAGCGCGTCTGACTCCAGATCAGAAGGTTGCGTGTTCAAATCACGTCGGGGTCAATTGTCATTTTGAAAGTGAAATGTACTAAACGGAATTCTTTAAGAGAAACTAATTACCATGGTTCTCATCTAAATTTCTGCAATGTGATTACTGTTTATATGGATACCTATATCATCTGCAGTTGCAACAAAGACTCAAAATTCTGCTAATTTCTTATAATTGTCATGCAAACATAATCCATTTCATTGGAATTGTCCATATCTTGACTTTGAAGTATACTCTTATTATTTTCTTTCTGGCGCTATGACTGTTTTAAATTGAACTGACCTTTTTTGTTAAGAATAATGACTTTGCACTTAAGCACGACCACCAGGCATATTCCTTGGTTATTGAATCAAGGATGTAAGCTTGTTTACTCACAAATTAATTATTTCACAAATTACTATATGCAGACAGTATATGGGTGATCTAAATCACCCGAATCAGTGAATTACAGATGTCTAAAGAAGACCTCGTGGCGCAACGGTAGCGCGTCTGACTCCAGATCAGAAGGTTGCGTGTTCAAATCACGTCGGGGTCAATTGTCATTTTGAAAGTGAAATGTACTAAATGGAATTCTTTAAGAGAAACTAATTACCATGGTTCTCATCTCAATTTCTGCAATGTGATTACTGTTTATATGGATACCTATATCATCTGCAGTTGCAACAAAGACTCAAAATTCTGCTAATTTCTTATAATTGTCAAGCAAACATAATCCATTTCATTGGAATTGTCCATATCTTGACTTTGAAGTATACTCTTATTATTTTCTTTCTGGCGCTATGACTGTTTTAAATTGAACTGACCTTTTTTGTTAAGAATAATGACTTTGCACTTAAGCACGACCACCAGGCATATTCCTTAGTTATTGAATCAAGGATTCAAGCTTGTTTACTCACAAATTATTTATTTCATAAATTAGTATATGCAGACAGTATATGGGTGATAAAAATCACCCGAATCAGTGAATTGCATTTGTTTGAAAGAAGACCTCGAGGAGCAACGGTAGTGCGTCTACCTCCTGATCAGAAGGTTGCGTGTTCAAATCACGTCGGGATCAATTGTCATTTTGAAAGTGAAATGTACTAAACGGAATTCTTTAAGAGAAACTAATTACCATGGTTCTCATCTAAATTTCTGCAATGTGATTACTGTTTATATGGATACCTATATCATCTGCAGTTGCAACAAAGACTCAAAATTCTGATAATTTCTTATAATTGTCATGCAAACATAATCCATTTCATTGGAATTGTCCATATCTTGACTTTGAAGTATACTCTTATTATTTTCTTTCTGGCGCTATGACTGTTTTCCATTGAACTGACCTTTTTTGTTAAGAATAATGACTTTGCACTTAAGCACGACCACCAGGCATATTCCTTAGTTATTGAATCAAGGATGTAAGCTTGTTTACTCACAAATTAATTATTTCATAAATTAGTATATGGAGGCAGTATATGTGTGATCTAAATCACCCGAATCAGTGAACTGCATTTGTTTGAAAGAAGACCTTGTGGCGCAACGGTAGCGCGTCTGACTCCAGATCAGAAGGTTGCGTGTTCAAATCACGTCGGGGTCAATTGTCATTTTGAAAGTGAAATGTACTAAACGGAATTCTTTAAGAGAAACTAATTACCATGGTTCTCATCTAAATTTCTGCAATGTGATTACTGTTTATATGGATACCTATATCATCTGCAGTTACAACAAAGACTCAAAATTCTGCTAATTTCTTATAATTGTCATGCAAACATAATCCATTTCATTGGAATTGTCCATATCTTGACTTTGAAGTATACTCTTATTATTTTCTTTCTGGTGCTATGACTGTTTTCCATTGAACTGACCTTTTTTGTTAAGAATAATGACTTTGCACTTAAGCACGACCACCAGGCATATTCCTTGGTTATTGAATCAAGGATTCAAGCTTGTTTACTCACAAATTATGTATTTCATAAATTAGTATATGCAGACAGTATATGTGTGATCTAAATCACCCGAATCAATGAATTATAGTTGTTCTAAAGAAGACCTCGTGGCGCAACGGTAGCGCGTCTGACTCCAGATCAGAAGGTTGCGTGTTCAAATCACGTCAGGGTCAATTGTCATTTCGAAAGTAAAATGTACTTAACGGAATTCGTTAAGAGAAACTAATTACCATGGTTCTCATCTAAATTTCTGCAATGTGATTACTGTTTATATGGATACCTATATCATCTGCAGTTACAACAAAGACTCAAAATTCTGCTAATTTCTTATAATTGTCATGCAAACATAATCCATTTCATTGGAAATGTCCATATCTTGACTTTGAAGTATACTCTTATTATTTTCTTTCTGGCGCTATGACTGTTTCAAATTGAACTGACCTTTTTTGTTAAGAATAATGACTTTGCACTTAAGCACGACCACCAGGCATATTCCTTGGTTATTAAATCAAGGATGTAAGCTTGTTTTCTCACAAATTATTTATTTCACAAATTAGTATATGCAGACAGTATATGGGTGATCTAAATCTCCCGAATCAATGAATTATAGTTGTTCTAAAGAAGACCTCGTGGACAACGATAGCGCGTCTGGCTCCAGATCAGAAGGTTGCGTGTTCAAATCACGTCGGGGTCAATTGTCATTTTGAAAGTGAAATGTACTAAACGGAATTCTTTAAGAGAAACTAATCACCATGGTTCTCATCTAAATTTCTGCAATGTGATTACTGTTTATATGGATACCTATATCATCTGCAGTTGCAACAAAGACTCAAAATTCTGCTAATTTCTTATAATTGTCATGCAAACATAATCCATTTCATTGGAATTGTCCATATCTTGACTTTGAAGTATACTCTTATTATTTTCTTTCTGGTGCTATGACTGTTTTCCATTGAACTGACCTTTTTTGTTAAGAATAATGACTTTGCACTTTTAGCACGACCACCAGGCATATTCCGTGGTTATTGAATCAAGGATTCAAGCTTGTTTACTCACAAATTATTTATTTCATAAATTAGTATATGCAGACAGTATATGGGTGATCTAAATCACCCGAATCAGTGAATTGCATTTGTTTGAAAGAAGACCTCGTGGCGCAACGGTAGCGCGTCTGACTCCAGATCAGAAGGTGTCGGGCTCAATTGTCATTTTGAAAGTGAAATGTACTAAACAGAATTCTTTAAGAGAAACTAATTACCATGGTTCTCATCTAAATTTCTGGGTACTCTTTACCTAGAAGGGCGCCCGTCGCGGGCATCGCGGGTACATTTATGTATGGCCGCGACGCGACCGACGCGATGCCCGCGATTTCCCATTGAAACCAATGTTAAACTTTGAAATCGTGTCGGTCGCGTCGCGGCCGTCCATAAATGTACCCGCGATGCCCGCGACGCGATGCTCCCGATTTCCCATAGGAATCAATGTTAAAAGGCGCGATGGACCCGATTTTACTGTTAAATGGCTCAATCCACCCGATTTGGCCATAGGAATCAATGTTAAATGGGCCACAGAGCCCATTAACCCTTAAATGTCCCCCCAAATTTTTAACGCCACCCCACGATCCACGCCAACCCGAAGCGTGGCGAGCGCAGCGAGCCCGCGAGGGGCGGCGGTACGCGTCCTCCGACCTTTTCATGCCCTACTATCCACTAGGGCGTGGTGTGAGAATATAATAGTGTGGCGAGCGCAGCGAGCCACCGAGCCCGAAGCGTGGCGAGCGCAGCGAGCCCCGCGAGGGGACGCGGATACCTTCACAGGTGGACGAGTCCCCTCGCGGGCTTCACAGGTGTCCGTGGCGAGGTGGACACCTGTGAAGCCCGCGAGGGGACGCGTCTACCTGTGAAGGTATCCGCGTCCCCTCGCGGGGCTCGCTGCGCTCACCACGCTTCGGGCTCGGTGGCTCGCTACGCTCGCCACACTATTATATTCTCACACCACGCCCTAGTGGATAGTAGGGCATGAAAAGGTCGGAGGACGCGTACCGCCGCCCCTCGCGGGCTCGCTGCGCTCGCCACGCTTCGGGTTGGCGTGGATCGTGGGGTGGCGTTAAACATTTGGGGGGACATTTAAGGGTTAATTTGGCCTATTTGGCCCCAAATCGGGTCCATTGAGGCATTTAACAGTAAATCGCGGTCAATCAGCCGTTTTAACATTGTTCCCTATGGGAAAATCGCGGTGATCGCGGTCATCGCGGGCATCGCGGTCATCCCGATTTACCCGCGATGCCCGTGATGACCGCGATCACCGCGATTTTTACCCCCGACGCCCGCGATTTCAATCGCTGGCGCCCTTCTAGGTAAAGAGTAACAATTTCTGCAATGTGATTACTGTTTATATGGATACCTATATCATCTGCAGTTACAACAAAGACTCAAAATTCTGCTAATTTCTTATAATTGTCATGCAAACATAATCCATTTCATTGGAATTGTCCATATCTTGACTTTGAAGTATACTCTTATTATTTTCTTTCTGGCGCTATGACTGTTTTAAATTGAACTGACCTTTTTTGTTAAGAATAATGACTTTGCACTTAAGCACGACCACCAGGCATATTCCTTGGTTATTAAATCAAGGATGTAAGCTTGTTTTCTCACAAATTATTTATTTCACAAATTAGTATATGCAGACAGTATATGGGTGATCTAAATCTCCCGAATTAATGAATTATAGTTGCTCTAAAGAAGACCTTGTGGCGCAACGGTAGCGCGTCTGACTCCAGATCAGAAGGTTGCGTGTTCAGATCACGTCGGGGTCAATTGTCATTTTGAAAGTGAAATGTACTAAATGGAATTCTATAAGAGAAACTAATCACCATGGTTCTCATCTAAATTTCTGCAATGTGATTACTGTTTATATGGATACCTATATCATCTGCAGTTGCAAATAAGTCTCAAAATTCTGCTAATTTCTTATAATTGTCATGCAAACATAATCCATTTCATTGGAATTGTCCATATCTTGACTTTGAAGTATACTCTTATTATTTTCTTTCTGGCGCTATGACTGTTTTCCATTGAACTGACCTTTTTTGTTAAGAATAATGACTTTGCACTTAAGCACGACCACCAGGCATATTCCTTGGTTATTGAATCAAGGATGTAAGCTTGTTTTCTCACAAATTATTTATTTCACAAATTAGTATATGCAGACAGTATATGGGTGATCTAAATCTCCCGAATCAATGAATTATAGTTGCTCTAAAGAAGACCTCGTGGCGCAACGGTAGCGCGTCTGACTCCAGATCAGAAGGTTGCGTGTTCAACTCACGTCGGGGTCAATTGTCATTTTGAAAGTGAAATGTACTAAATGGAATTCTATAAGAGAAACTAATCACCATGGTTCTCATCTAAATCTCTGCAATGTGATTACTGTTTATATGAATACCTATATCATCTGCAGTTACAACAAAGACTCAAAATTCTGCTAATTTCTTATAATTGTCATGCAAACATAATCCATTTCATTGGAATTGTCCATATCTTGACTTTGAAGTATACTCTTATTATTTTCTTTCTGGTGCTATGACTGTTTTCCATTGAACTTACCTTTTTTGTTAAGAATAATGACTTTGCACTTAAGCACGACCACCAGGCATATTCCTTGGTTATTGAATCAAGGATGTAAGCTTGTTTACTCACAAATTAATTATTTCACAAATTAGTATATGCAGACAGTATATGGGTGATCTAAATCACCCGAATCAGTGAATTACAGATGTCTAAAGAAGACCTCGTGGCGCAACGGTAGCGCGTCTGACTCCAGATCAGAAGGTTGCGTGTTCAAATCACGTCGGGGTCAATTGTCATTTTGAAAGTGAAATGTACTAAACGGAATTCTTTAAGAGAAACTAATTACCATGGTTCTCATCTAAATTTCTGCAATGTGATTACTGTTTATATGGATACCTATATCATCTGCAGTTGCAACAAAGACTCAAAATTCTGCTAATTTCTTATAATTGTCATGCAAACATAATCCATTTCATTGGAATTGTCCATATCTTGACTTTGAAGTATACTCTTATTATTTTCTTTCTGGCGCTATGACTGTTTTCCATTGAACTGACCTTTTTTGTTAAGAATAATGACTTTGCACTTAAGCACGACCACCAGGCATATTCCTTGGTTATTAAATCAAGGATGTAAGCTTGTTTACTCACAAATTAATTATTTCACAAATTAGTATATGCAGACAGTATATGGGTGATCTAAATCACCCGAATCAGTGAATTATAGTTGCTCTAAAGAAGACCTCGTGGCGCAACGGTAGCGCGTCTGACTCCAGATCAGAAGGTTGCGTGTTCAAATCACGTCGGGGTTAATTGTCATTTTGAAAGTGAAATGTACTAAACGGAATTCTTTAAGAGAAACTAATTACCATGGTTCTCATCTAAATTTCTGCAATGTGATTACTGTTTATATGGATACCTATATCATCTGCAGTTGCAACAAAGACTCAAAATTCTGCTAATTTCTTATAATTGTCATGCAAACATAATCCATTTCATTGGAATTGTCCATATCTTGACTTTGAAGTATACTCTTATTATTTTCTTTCTGGTGCTATGACTGTTTTCCATTGAACTGACCTTTTTTGTTAAGAATAATGACTTTGCACTTAAGCACGACCACCAGGCATATTCCTTGGTTATTGAATCAAGGATTCAAGCTTGTTTACTCACAAATTATTTATTTCATAAATTAGTATATGCAGACAGTATATGTGTGATCTAAATCACCCGAATCAGTGAACTGCATTTGTTTGAAAGAAGACCTCGTGGCGCAACGGTAGCGCGTCTGACTCCAGATCAGAAGGTTGTGTGTTCAAATCACGTCGGGGTCAATTGTCATTTTGAAAGTGAAATGTACTAAACGGAATTCTTTAAGAGAAACTAATTACCATGGTTCTCATCTAAATTTCTGCAATGTGATTACTGTTTATATGGATACCTATATCATCTGCAGTTGCAACAAAGACTCAAAATTCTGCTAATTTCTTATAATTGTCATGCAAACATAATCCATTTCATTGGAATTGTCCATATCTTGACTTTGAAGTATACTCTTATTATTTTCTTTCTGGTGCTATGACTGTTTTCCATAGAACTGACCTTTTTTGTTAAGAATAATGACTTTGCACTTAAGCACGACCACCAGGCATATTCCTTGGTTATTGAATCAAGGATTCAAGCTTGTTTACTCACAAATTATTTATTTCATAAATTAGTATATGCAGACAGTATATGGGTGATCTAAATCACCCGAATCAGTGAATTGCATTTGTTTGAAAGAAGACCTCGTGGCGCAACAGTAGCGCATCTGATTCCAGATCAGAAGGTTGCGTGTTCAAATCATGTCGGGGTCAATTGTCGTTTTGAAAGTGAAATGTACTAAACGGAATTCTTTAAGAGAAACTAATTACCATGGTTCTCATCTAAATTTCTGCAATATGATTACTGTTTATATGGATACCTATATCATCTGCAGTTGCAACAAAGACTCAAAATTCTGCTAATTTCTTATAATTGTCATGCAAACATAATCCATTTAATTGGAATTGTCCATATCTTGACTTTGAAGTATACTCTTATTATTATCTTTCTGGTGCTATGACTGTTTTCCATTGAACTGACCTTTTTTGTTAAGAATAATGACTTTGCACTTAAGCACGACCACCAGGCATATTCCTTGGTTATTGAATCAAGGATTCAAGCTTGTTTACTCACAAATTATTTATTTCATAAATTAGTATATGCAGACAGTATATGGGTGATCTAAATCACCCGAATCAGTAAATTAGAGTTGTTCTAAAGAAGACCTCACGGCGCAACGGTAGCGCGTCTGACTCCAGATCAGAAGGTTGCATGTTTAAATCACGTCGGGGTCAATTGTCATTTTGAAAGTGAAATGTACTAAACGGAATTCTTTAAGAGAAACTAATCACCATGGTTCTCATCTAAATTTCTGCAATGTGATTACTGTTTATATGGATACCTATATCATCTGCAGTTGCAACAAAGACTCAAAATTCTGCTAATTTCTTATAATTGTCATGCAAACATAATCCATTTCATTGGAATTGTCCATATCTTGACTTTGAAGTATACTCTTATTATTTTCTTTCTGGCGCTATGACTGTTTTCCATTGAACTGACCTTTATTGTTAAGAATAATGACTTTGCACTTAAGCACGACCACCAGGCATATTCCTTGGTTATTGAATCAAGGATGTAAGCTTGTTTACTCACAAATTATTTATTTCACAAATTAGAATATGCAGACAGTATATGGGTGATCTAAATCACCCGAATCAATGAATTATAGTTGTTCTAAAGAAGACCTCGTGGCGCAACGGTAGCGCGTCTGACTCCAGATCAGAAGGTTGCGTGTTCAAATCACGTCAGGGTCAATTGTCATTTCGAAAGTGAAATGTACTTAACGGAATTCTTTAAGAGAAACTAATTACCATGGTTCTCATCTAAATTTCTGCAATGTGATTACTGTTTATATGGATACCTATATCATCTGCAGTTACAACAAAGACTCAAAATTCTGCTAATTTCTTATAATTGTCATGCAAACATAATCCATTTCATTGGAAATGTCCATATCTTGACTTTGAAGTATACTCTTATTATTTTCTTTCTGGCGCTATGACTGTTTCAAATTGAACTGACCTTTTTTGTTAAGAATAATGACTTTGCACTTAAGCACGACCACCAGGCATATTCCTTGGTTATTAAATCAAGGATGTAAGCTTGTTTACTCACAAATTATTTATTTCACAAATTAGAATATGCAGACAGTATATGGGTGATCTAAATCACCCGAATCAATGAATTATAGTTGTTCTAAAGAAGACCTCGTGGCGCAACGGTAGCGCGTCTGACTCCAGATCAGAAGGTTGCGTGTTCAAATCACGTCAGGGTCAATTGTCATTTCGAAAGTGAAATGTACTTAACGGAATTCTTTAAGAGAAACTAATTACCATGGTTCTCATCTAAATTTCTGCTATGTGATTACTGTTTATATGGATACCTATATCATCTGCAGTTGCAACAAAGACTCAAAATTCTGCTAATTTCTTATAATTGTCATGCAAACATAATCCATTTCATTGGAATTGTCCATATCTTGACTTTGAAGTATACTCTTATTATTTTCTTTCTGGTGCTATGACTGTTTTCCATTGAACTGACCTTTTTTGTTAAGAATAATGACTTTGCACTTAAGCACGACCACCAGGCATATTCCGTGGTTATTGAATCAAGGATTCAAGCTTGTTTACTCACAAATTATTTATTTCATAAATTAGTATATGCAGACAGTATATGGGTGATCTAAATCACCCGAATCAGTGAATTGTATTTGTTTGAAAGAAGACCTCGTGGCGCAACGGTAGCGCGTCTGACTCCAGATCAGAAGGTGTCGGGGTCAATTGTCATTTTGAAAGTGAAATGTACTAAACAGAATTCTTTAAGAGAAACTAATTACCATGGTTCTCATCTAAATTTCTGGGTACTCTTTACCTAGAAGGGCGCCCGTCGCGGGCATCGCGGGTACATTTATGTATGGCCGCGACGCGACCGACGCGATGCCCGCGATTTCCCATTGAAACCAATGTTAAACTTTGAAATCGTGTCGGTCGCGTCGCGGCCGTCCATAAATGTACCCGCGATGCCCGCGACGCGATGCTCCCGATTTCCCATAGGAATCAATGTTAAAAGGCGCGATGGACCCGATTTTACTGTTAAATGGCTCAATCCACCCGATTTGGCCATAGGAATCAATGTTAAATGGGCCACAGAGCCCATTAACCCTTAAATGTCCCCCCAAATTTTTAACGCCACCCCACGATCCACGCCAACCCGAAGCGTGGCGAGCGCAGCGAGCCCGCGAGGGGCGGCGGTACGCGTCCTCCGACCTTTTCATGCCCTACTATCCACTAGGGCGTGGTGTGAGAATATAATAGTGTGGCGAGCGCAGCGAGCCACCGAGCCCGAAGCGTGGCGAGCGCAGCGAGCCCCGCGAGGGGACGCGGATACCTTCACAGGTGGACGCGTCCCCTCGCGGGCTTCACAGGTGTCCGTGGCGAGGTGGACACCTGTGAAGCCCGCGAGGGGACGCGTCTACCTGTGACGGTATCCGCGTCCCCTCGCGGGGCTCGCTGCGCTCACCACGCTTCGGGCTCGGTGGCTCGCTGCGCTCGCCACACTATTATATTCTCACACCACGCCCTAGTGGATAGTAGGGCATGAAAAGGTCGGAGGACGCGTACCGCCGTGGCACAACGGTAGCGCGTCTGACTCCAGATCAGAAGGTTGCGTGTTCAAATCACGTCGGGGTTAATTGTCATTTTGAAAGTGAAATGTACTAAACGGAATTCTTTAAGAGAAACTAATTACCATGGTTCTCATCTAAATTTCTGCAATGTGATTACTGTTTATATGGATACCTATATCATCTGCAGTTGCAACAAAGACTCAAAATTCTGCTAATTTCTTATAATTGTCATGCAAACATAATCCATTTCATTGGAATTGTCCATATCTTGACTTTGAAGTATACTCTTATTATTTTCTTTCTGGTGCTATGACTGTTTTCCATTGAACTGACCTTTTTTGTTAAGAATAATGACTTTGCACTTAAGCACGACCACCAGGCATATTCCTTGGTTATTGAATCAAGGATTCAAGCTTGTTTACTCACAAATTATTTATTTCATAAATTAGTATATGCAGACAGTATATGTGTGATCTAAATCACCCGAATCAGTGAACTGCATTTGTTTGAAAGAAGACCTCGTGGCGCAACGGTAGCGCGTCTGACTCCAGATCAGAACGTTGTGTGTTCAAATCACGTCGGGGTCAATTCTCATTTTTAAAGGGAAATGTACTAAACGGAATTCTTTAAGAGAAACTAATTACCATGGTTCTCATCTAAATTTCTGCAATGTGATTACTGTTTATATGGATACCTATATCATCTGCAGTTGCAACAAAGACTCAAAATTCTGCTAATTTCTTATAATTGTCATGCAAACATAATCCATTTCATTGGAATTGTCCATATCTTGACTTTGAAGTATACTCTTATTATTTTCTTTCTGGTGCTATGACTGTTTTCCATTGAACTGACCTTTTTTGTTAAGAATAATGACTTTGCACTTGAGCACGACCACCAGGCATATTCCTTGGTTATTGAATCAAGGATCCAAGCTTGTTTACTCACAAATTATTTATTTCATAAATTAGTATATGCAGACAGTATATGTGTGATCTAAATCACCCGAATCAGTGAATTGCATTTGTTTGAAAGAAGACCTCGTGGCGCAACGGTAGCGCGTCTGACTCCAGATCAGAAGGTTGCGTGATCAAATCACGTCGGGGTCAATTGTCATTGTGAAAGTGAAATGTACTAAACAGAATTCTTTAAGAGAAACTAATTACCATGGTTCTCATCTAAATTTATGCAATGTGATTACTGTTTATATGGATACCTATATCATCTGCAGTTACAACAAAGACTCAAAATTCTGCTAATTTCTTATAATTGTCATGCAAACATAATCCATTTCATTGGAATTGTCCATATCTTGACTTTGAAGTATACTCTTATTATTTTCTTTCTGGTGCTATGACTGTTTTCCATTGAACTGACCTTTTTTGTTAAGAATAATGACTTTGCACTTAAGCACGACCACCAGGCATATTCCTTGGTTATTGAATCAAGGATTCAAGCTTGTTTACTCACAAATTATTTATTTCATAAATTAGTATATGCAGACAGTATATGGGTGATCTAAATCACCCGAATCAGTGAATTGCATTTGTTTGAAAGAAGACCTCGTGGCGCAACAGTAGCGCATCTCTCTCCAGATCAGAAGGTTGCGTGTTCAAATCATGTCGGGGTCAATTGTCATTTTGAAAGTGAAATGTACTAAACGGAATTCTTTAAGAGAAACTAATTACCATGGTTCTCATCTAAATTTCTGCAATGTGATTACTGTTTATATGGATACCTATATCATCTGCAGTTGCAACAAAGACTCAAAATTCTGCTAATTTCTTATAATTGTCATGCAAACATAATCCATTTAATTGGAATTGTCCATATCTTGACTTTGAAGTATACTCTTATTATTATCTTTCTGGTGCTATGACTGTTTTCCATTGAACTGACCTTTTTTGTTAAGAATAATGACTTTGCACTTAAGCACGACCACCAGGCATATTCCTTGGTTATTGAATCAAGGATTCAAGCTTGTTTACTCACAAATTATTTATTTCATAAATTAGTATATGCAGACAGTATATGGGTGATCTAAATCACCCGAATCAGTAAATTAGAGTTGTTCTAAAGAAGACCTCACGGCGCAACGGTAGCGCGTCTGACTCCAGATCAGAAGGTTGCATGTTTAAATCACGTCGGGGTCAATTGTCATTTTGAAAGTGAAATGTACTAAACGGAATTCTTTAAGAGAAACTAATCACCATGGTTCTCATCTAAATTTCTGCAATGTGATTACTGTTTATATGGATACCTATATCATCTGCAGTTGCAACAAAGACTCAAAATTCTGCTAATTTCTTATAATTGTCATGCAAACATAATCCATTTCATTGGAATTGTCCATATCTTGACTTTGAAGTATACTCTTATTATTTTCTTTCTGGCGCTATGACTGTTTTCCATTGAACTGACCTTTATTGTTAAGAATAATGACTTTGCACTTAAGCACGACCACCAGGCATATTCCTTGGTTATTGAATCAAGGATGTAAGCTTGTTTACTCACAAATTATTTATTTCACAAATTAGAATATGCAGACAGTATATGGGTGATCTAAATCACCCGAATCAATGAATTATAGTTGTTCTAAAGAAGACCTCGTGGCGCAACGGTAGCGCGTCTGACTCCAGATCAGAAGGTTGCGTGTTCAAATCACGTCAGGGTCAATTGTCATTTCGAAAGTGAAATGTACTTAACGGAATTCTTTAAGAGAAACTAATTACCATGGTTCTCATCTAAATTTCTGCAATGTGATTACTGTTTATATGGTACCTATATCATCTGCAGTTACAACAAAGACTCAAAATTCTGCTAATTTCTTATAATTGTCATGCAAACATAATCCATTTCATTGGAAATGTCCATATCTTGACTTTGAAGTATACTCTTATTATTTTCTTTCTGGCGCTATGACTGTTTCAAATTGAACTGACCTTTTTTGTTAAGAATAATGACTTTGCACTTAAGCACGACCACCAGGCATATTCCTTGGTTATTAAATCAAGGATGTAAGCTTGTTTTCTCACAAATTATTTATTTCACAAATTAGTATATGCAGACAGTATATGGGTGATCTAAATCTCCCGAATCAATGAATTATAGTTGCTCTAAAGAAGACCTCGTGGCGCAACGGTAGCGCGTCTGACTCCAGATCAGAAGGTTGCGTGTTCAAATCACGTCGGGGTCAATTGTCATTTTGAAAGTGAAATGTACTAAACGGAATTCTTTAAGAGAAACTAATCACCATGGTTCTCATCTAAATTTCTGCAATGCGATTACTGTTTATATGGATACCTATATCATCTGCAGTTGCAACAAAGACTCAAAATTCTGCTAATTTCTTATAATTGTCATGCAAACATAATCCATTTCATTGGAATTGTCCATATCTTGACTTAGAAGTATACTCTTATTATTTTCTTTCTGGCGCTATGACTGTTTTCCATTGAACTGACCTTTTTTGTTAAGAATAATGACTTTGCACTTAAGCACGACCACCAGGCATATTCCTTGGTTATTGAATCAAGGATGTAAGCTTGTTTACTCACAAATTATTTATTTCACAACTTAGTATATGCAGACAGTATAT
>NC_139220.1:313153829-313176329 GCF_055691185.1 Crinia signifera | reverse complement strand
GAATCACGTCGGGGTCAATTGTCATTTTGAAAGTGAAATGTACTAAACGGAATTCTTTAAGAGAAACTAATTACCATGGTTCTCATCTAAATTTCTGCAATGTGATTACTGTTTATATGGATACCTATATCATCTGCAGTTACAACAAAGACTCAAAATTCTGCTAATTTCTTATAATTGTCATGCAAACATAATCAATTTCATTGGAATTGTCCATATCTTGACTTTGAAGTATACTCTTATTATTTTCTTTCTGGCGCTATGACTGTTTTAAATTGAACTGACCTTTTTTGTTAAGAATAATGACTTTGCACTTAAGCACGACCACCAGGCATATTCCTTGGTTATTAAATCAAGGATGTAAGCTTGTTTTCTCACAAATTATTTATTTCACAAATTAGTATATGCAGACAGTATATGGGTGATCTAAATCTCCCGCATCAATGAATTATAGTTGCTCTAAAGAAGACCTCGTGGCGCAATGGTAGCGTGTCTGATTCCAGATCAGAAGGTTGCGTGTTCAAATCACGTCGGGGTCAATTGTCATTTTGAAAAGGAAATGTACTAAATGGAATTCTATAAGAGAAACTAATCACCATGGTTCTCATCTAAATTTCTGCAATGTGATTACTGTTTATATGGATACCTATATCATCTGCAGTTGCAAATAAGTCTCAAAATTCTGCTAATTTCTTATAATTGTCATGCAAACATAATCCATTTCATTGGAATTGTCCATATCTTGACTTTGAAGTATACTCTTATTATTTTCTTTCTGGCGCTATGACTGTTTTCCATTGAACTGACCTTTTTTGTTAAGAATAATGACTTTGCACTTAAGCACGACCACCAGGCATATTCCTTGGTTATTGAATCAAGGATGTAAGCTTGTTTTCTCACAAATTATTTATTTCACAAATTAGTATATGCAGACAGTATATGGGTGATCTAAATCTCCCGAATCAATGAATTATAGTTGATCTAAAGAAGACCTCGTGGCGCAACGGTAGCGCGTCTGACTCCAGATCAGAAGGTTGCGTGTTCAAATCACGTCGGGGTCAATTGTCATTTTGAAAGTGAAATGTACTAAACGGAATTCTTTAAGAGAAAATAATCACAAGAGTTCTCATCTAAATTTCTGCAATGTGATTACTTTTTATATGGATACCTATATCATCTGCAGTTACAACAAAGACTCAAAATTCTGCTAATTTCTTATAATTGTCATGCAAACATAATCAATTTCATTGGAATTGTCCATATCTTGACTTTGAAGTATACTCTTATTATTTTCTTTCTGGCGCTATGACTGTTTTAAATTGAACTGACCTTTTTTGTTAAGAATAATGACTTTGCACTTAAGCACGACCACCAGGCATATTCCTTGGTTATTAAATCAAGGATGTAAGCTTGTTTTCTCACAAATTATTTATTTCACAAATTAGTATATGCAGACAGTATATGGGTGATCTAAATCTCCCGCATCAATGAATTATAGTTGCTCTAAAGAAGACATCGTGGCGCAATGGTAGCGTGTCTGATTCCAGATCAGAAGGTTGCGTGTTCAAATCACGTCGGGGTCAATTGTCATTTTGAAAAGGAAATGTACTAAATGGAATTCTATAAGAGAAACTAATCACCATGGTTCTCATCTAAATTTCTGCAATGTGATTACTGTTTATATGGATACCTATATCATCTGCAGTTGCAAATAAGTCTCAAAATTCTGCTAATTTCTTATAATTGTCATGCAAACATAATCCATTTCATTGGAATTGTCCATATCTTGACTTTGAAGTATACTCTTATTATTTTCTTTCTGGCGCTATGACTGTTTTTCATTGAACTGACCTTTTTTGTTAAGAATAATGACTTTGCACTTAAGCACGACCACCAGGCATATTCCTTGGTTATTGAATCAAGGATGTAAGCTTGTTTTCTCACAAATTATTTATTTCACAAATTAGTATATGCAGACAGTATATGGGTGATCTAAATCTCCCGAATCAATGAATTATAGTTGATCTAAAGAAGACCTCGTGGCGCAACGGTAGCGCGTCTGACTCCAGATCAGAAGGTTGCGTGTTCAAATCACGTCGGGGTCAATTGTCATTTTGAAAGTGAAATGTACTAAACGGAATTCTTTAAGAGAAAATAATCACAAGAGTTCTCATCTAAATTTCTGCAATGTGATTACTGTTTATATGGATACCTATATCATCTGCAGTTACAACAAAGATTTAAAATTCTGCTAATTTCTTATAATTGTCATGCAAACATAATCAATTTCATTGGAATTGTCCATATCTTGACTTTGAAGTATACTCTTATTATTTTCTTTCTGGCGCTATGACTGTTTTAAATTGAACTGACCTTTTTTGTTAAGAATAATGACTTTGCACTTAAGCACGACCACCAGGCATATTCCTTGGTTATTAAATCAAGGATGTAAGCTTGTTTTCTCACAAATTATTTATTTCACAAATTAGTATATGCAGACAGTATATGGGTGATCTAAATCTCCCGCATCAATGAATTATAGTTGCTCTAAAGAAGACCTCGTGGCGCAATGGTAGCGTGTCTGATTCCAGATCAGAAGGTTGCGTGTTCAAATCACGTCGGGGTCAGTCGTCATTTTGAAAAGGAAATGTACTAAATGGAATTCTATAAGAGAAACTAATCACCATGGTTCTCATCTAAATTTCTGCAATGTGATTACTGTTTATATGGATACCTATATCATCTGCAGTTGCAAATAAGTCTCAAAATTCTGCTAATTTCTTATAATTGTCATGCAAACATAATCCATTTCATTGGAATTGTCCATATCTTGACTTTGAAGTATACTCTTATTATTTTCTTTCTGGTGCTATGACTGTTTTCCATTGAACTGACCTTTTTTGTTAAGAATAATGACTTTGCACTTAAGTACGACCACCAGGCATATTCCTTGGTTATTGAATCAAGGATTCAAGCTTGTTTACTCACAAATTATTTATTTCATAAATTAGTATATGCAGACAGTATATGGGTGATCTAAATCACCCGAATCAGTGAATTGTAATTGTTTGAAAGAAGACCTCGTGGCACAACGGTAGCGCGTCTGACTTCTGATCAGAAGGTTGCGTGTTCAAATAACGTCGGGGTCAATTGTCATTTTGAAAGTGAAATGTACTAAACGGAATTCTTTAAGAGAAACTAATTACCATGGTTCTCATCTAAATTTCTGCAATGTGATTACTGTTTATATGGATACCTATATCATCTGCAGTTACAACAAAGACTGTTTTCCATTGAACTGACCTTTTTTGTTAAGAATAATGACTTTGCACTTAAGCACGACCACCAGGCATATTCCTTGGTTATTGAATCAAGGATGTAAGCTTGTTTTTTCACAAATTATTTATTTCACAAATTAGTATATGCAGACAGTATATGGGTGATCTAAATCTCCCGAATCAATGAATTATAGTTGATCTAAAGAAGACCTCGTGGCGCAACGGTTACGCGTCTGACTCCAGATCAGAAGGTTGCGTGTTCAAATCACGTCGGGGTCAATTGTCATTTTGAAAGTGAAATGTACTAAACGGAATTCTTTAAGAGAAAATAATCACAAGAGTTCTCATCTCAATTTCTGCAATGTGATTACTGTTTATATGGATACCTATATCATCTGCAGTTACAACAAAGACTCAAAATTCTGCTAATTTCTTACAATTGTCATGCAAACATAATCAATTTCATTGGAATTGTCCATATCTTGACTTTGAAGTATACTCTTATTATTTTCTTTCTGGCGCTATGACTGTTTTAAATTGAACTGACCTTTTTTGTTAAGAATAATGACTTTGCACTTAAGCACGACCACCAGGCATATTCCTTGGTTATTAAATCAAGGATGTAAGCTTGTTTTCTCACAAATTATTTATTTCACAAATTAGTATATGCAGACAGTATATGGGTGATCTAAATCTCCCGCATCAATGAATTATAGTTGCTCTAAAGAAGACCTCGTGGCGCAATGGTAGCGTGTCTGATTCCAGATCAGAAAGTTGCGTGTTCAAATCACGTCGGGGTCAATTGTCATTTTGAAAAGGAAATGTACTAAATGGAATTCTATAAGAGAAACTAATCACCATGGTTCTCATCTAAATTTCTGCAATGTGATTACTGTTTATATGGATACCTATATCATCTGCAGTTGCAAATAAGTCTCAAAATTCTGCTAATTTCTTATAATTGTCATGCAAACATAATCCATTTCATTGGAATTGTCCATATCTTGACTTTGAAGTATACTCTTATTATTTTCTTTCTGGTGCTATGACTGTTTTCCATTGAACTGACCTTTTTTGTTAAGAATAATGACTTTGCACTTAAGTACGACCACCAGGCATATTCCTTGGTTATTGAATCAAGGATTCAAGCTTGTTTACTCACAAATTATTTATTTCATAAATTAGTATATGCAGACAGTATATGGGTGATCTAAATCACCCGAATCAGTGAATTGTAATTGTTTGAAAGAAGACCTCGTGGCACAACGGTAGCGCGTCTGACTCCAGAACAGAAGGTTGCGTGTTCAAATCACGTCGGGGTCAATTGTCATTTTGAAAGGGAAATGTACTAAATGGAATTCTATAAGAGAAACTAATCACCATGGTTCTCATCTAAATTTCTGCAATGTGATTACTGTTTATATGGATACCTATATCATCTGCAGTTGCAACAAAGACTCAAAATTCTGCTAATTTCTTATAATTGTCATGCAAACATAATCGATTTCATTGGAATTGTCCATATCTTGACTTTGAAGTATACTCTTATTATTTTCTTTCTGGCGCTATGACTGTTTTAAATTGAACTGACCTTTTTTGTTAAGAATAATGACTTTGCACTTAAGCACGACCACCAGGCATATTCCTTGGTTATTAAATCAAGGATGTAAGCTTGTTTTCTCACAAATTATTTATTTCACAAATTAGTATATGCAGACAGTATATGGGTGATCTAAATCTCCCGAATCAATGAATTATAGTTGCTCTTAAGAAGACCTCGTGGCGCAACGGTAGCGCGTCTGACTCCAGATCAGAAGGTTGCGTGTTCAAATCACGTTGTCATTTTGAAAGTGAAATGTACTAAATGGAATTCTATAAGAGAAACTAATCACCATGGTTCTCATCTAAATTTCTGCAATGTGATTACTGTTTATATGGATACCTATATCATCTGCAGTTGCAACAAAGACTCAAAATTCTGCTAATTTCTTATAATTGTCATGCAAACATAATCCATTTCATTGGAATTGTCCATATCTTGACTTTGAAGTATACTCTTATTATTTTCTTTCTGGTGCTATGACTGTTTTCCATTGAACTGACCTTTTTTGTTAAGAATAATGACTTTGCACTTAAGTACGACCACCAGGCATATTCCTTGGTTATTGAATCAAGGATTCAAGCTTGTTTACTCACAAATTATTTATTTCATAAATTAGTATATGCAGACAGTATATGGGTGATCTAAATCACCCGAATCAGTGAATGGCATTTGTTTGAAAGAAGACCTCGTGGCGCAGCGGTAGCGCGTCTGACTCCAGATCAGAAAGTTGCGTGTTCAAATCACGTCGGGGTCAATTGTCATTTTGAAAGTGAAATGTACTAAACGGAATTCTTTAAGAGAAACTAATTACCATGGTTCTCATCTAAATTTCTGCAATGTGATTACTGTTTATATGGATACCTATATCATCTGCAGTTACAACAAAGACTCAAAATTCTGCTAATTTCTTATAATTGTCATGCAAACATAATCCATTTCATTGGAATTGTCCATATCTTGACTTTGAAGTATACTCTTATTATTTTCTTTCTGGTGCTATGACTGTTTTCCATTGAACTGACCTTTTTTGTTAAGAATAATGACTTTGCACTTAAGCACGACCACCAGGCATATTCCTTGGTTATTGAATCAAGGATGTAAGCTTGTTTACTCACAAATTAATTATTTCACAAATTAGTATATGCAGACAGTATATGGGTGATCTAAATCACCCGAATCAGTGAATTACGGATGTCTAAAGAAGACCTCGTGGCGCAACGGTAGCGCGTCTGACTCCAGATCAGAAGGTTGTGTGTTCATATCACGTCGGGGTCAATTGTCATTTTGAAAGTGAAATGTACTAAACGGAATTCTTTAAGAGAAACTAATTACCATGGTTCTCATCTAAATTTCTGCAATGTGATTACTGTTTATATGGATACCTATATCATCTGCAGTTGCAACAAAGACTCAAAATTCTGCTAATTTCTTATAATTGTCATGCAAACATAATCCATTTCATTGGAATTGTCCATATCTTGACTTTGAAGTATACTCTTATTATTTTCTTTCAGGCGCTATGACTGATTTCCATTGAACTGACCTTTTTTGTTAAGAATAATGACTTTGCACTTAAGCACGACCACCAGGCATATTCCGTGGTTATTGAATCAATGATGTAAGCTTGTTTTTTCACAAATTATTTATTTCACAAATTAGTATATGCAGACAGTATATGGGTGATCTAAATCTCCCGAATCAATGAATTATAGTTGATCTAAAGAAGACCTCGTGGCGCAACGGTAGCGCGTCTGACTCCTGATCAGAAGGTTGCGTGTTCAAATCACGTCGGGGTCAATTGTCATTTTGAAAGTGAAATGTACTAAACGGAATTCTTTAAGAGAAAATAATCACAAGAGTTCTCATCTAAATTTCTGCAATGTGATTACTGTTTATATGGATACCTATATCATCTGCAGTTACAACAAAGACTCAAAATTCTGCTAATTTCTTATAATTGTCATGCAAACATAATCAATTTCATTGGAATTGTCCATATCTTGACTTTGAAGTATACTCTTATTATTTTCTTTCTGGCGCTATGACTGTTTTAAATTGAACTGACCTTTTTTGTTAAGAATAATGACTTTGCACTTAAGCACGACCACCAGGCATATTCCTTGGTTATTAAATCAAGGATGTAAGCTTGTTTTCTCACAAATTATTTATTTCACAAATTAGTATATGCAGACAGTATATGGGTGATCTAAATCTCCCGCATCAATGAATTATAGTTGCTCTAAAGAAGACCTCGTGGCGCAATGGTAGCGTGTCTGATTCCAGATCAGAAGGTTGCGTGTTCAAATCACGTCGGGGTCAATTGTCATTTTGAAAAGGAAATGTACTAAATGGAATTCTATAAGAGAAACTAATCACCATGGTTCTCATCTAAATTTCTGCAATGTGATTACTGTTTATATGGATACCTATATCATCTGCAGTTGCAAATAAGTCTCAAAATTCTGCTAATTTCTTATAATTGTCATGCAAACATAATCCATTTCATTGGAATTGTCCATATCTTGACTTTGAAGTATACTCTTATTATTTTCTTTCTGGTGCTATGACTGTTTTCCATTGAACTGACCTTTTTTGTTAAGAATAATGACTTTGCACTTAAGTACGACCACCAGGCATATTCCTTGGTTATTGAATCAAGGATTCAAGCTTGTTTACTCACAAATTATTTATTTCATAAATTAGTATATGCAGACAGTATATGGGTGATCTAAATCACCCGAATCAGTGAATTGTAATTGTTTGAAAGAATACCTCGTGGCGCAACGGTAGCGCGTCTGACTCCAGATCAGAAGGTTGCGTGTTCAAATAACGTCGGGGTCAATTGTCATTTTGAAAGTGAAATGTACTAAACGGAATTCTTTAAGAGAAACTAATTACCATGGTTCTAATCTAAATTTCTGCAATGTGATTACTGTTTATATGGATACCTATATCATCTGCAGTTACAACAAAGACTCAAAATTCTGCTAATTTCTTATAATTGTCATGCAAACATAATCAATTTCATTGGAATTGTCCATATCTTGACTTTGAAGTATACTCTTATTATTTTCTTTCTGGCGCTATGACTGTTTTAAATTGAACGGACCTTTTTTGTTAAGAATAATGACTTTGCACTTAAGCACGACCACCAGGCATATTCCTTGGTTATTAAATCAAGGATGTAAGCTTGTTTTCTCACAAATTATTTATTTCACAAATTAGTATATGCAGACAGTATATGGGTGATCTAAATCTCCCGCATCAATGAATTATAGTTGCTCTAAAGAAGACCTCGTGGCGCAATGGTAGCGTGTCTGATTCCAGATCAGAAGGTTGCGTGTTCAAATCACATCGGGGTCAATTGTCATTTTGAAAAGGAAATGTACTAAATGGAATTCTATAAGAGAAACTAATCACCATGGTTCTCATCAAAATTTCTGCAATGTGATTACTGTTTATATGGATAGCTATATCATCTGCAGTTGCAAATAAGTCTCAAAATTCTGCTAATTTCTTATAATTGTCATGCAAACATAATCCATTTCATTGGAATTGTCCATATCTTGACTTTGAAGTATACTCTTATTATTTTCTTTCTGGCGCTATGACTGTTTTCCATTGAACTGACCTTTTTTGTTAAGAATAATGACTTTGCACTTAAGCACGACCACCAGGCATATTCCTTGGTTATTGAATCAAGGATGTAAGCTTGTTTTCTCACAAATTATTTATTTCACAAATTAGTATATGCAGACAGTATATGGGTGATCTAAATCTGCCGAATCAATGAATTATAGTTGATCTAAAGAAGACCTCGTGGCGCAACGGTAGCGCGTCTGACTCCAGATCAGAAGGTTGCGTGTTCAAATCACGTCGGGGTCAATTGTCATTTTGAAAAGGAAATGTACTAAATGGAATTCTATAAGAGAAACTAATCACCATGGTTCTCATCTAAATTTCTGCAATGTGATTACTGTTTATATGGATACCTATATCATCTGCAGTTGCAAATAAGTCTCAAAATTCTGCTAATTTCTTATAATTGTCATGCAAACATAATCCATTTCATTGGAATTGTCCATATCTTGACTTTGAAGTATACTCTTATTATTTTCTTTCTGGTGCTATGACTGTTTTCCATTGAACTGACCTTTTTTGTTAAGAATAATGACTTTGCACTTAAGTACGACCACCAGGCATATTCCTTGGTTATTGAATCAAGGATTCAAGCTTGTTTACTCACAAATTATTTATTTCATAAATTAGTATATGCAGACAGTATATGGGTGATCTAAATCACCCGAATCAGTGAATTGTAATTGTTTGAAAGAAGACCTCGTGGCACAACGGTAGCGCGTCTGACTCCAGATCAGAAGGTTGCGTGTTCAAATAACGTCGGGGTCAATTGTCATTTTGAAAGTGAAATGTACTAAACGGAATTCTTTAAGAGAAACTAATTACCATGGTTCTCATCTAAATTTCTGCAATGTGATTACTGTTTATATGGATACCTATATCATCTGCAGTTACAACAAAGACTCAAAATTCTGCTAATTTCTTATAATTGTCATGCAAACATAATCAATTTCATTGGAATTGTCCATATCTTGACTTTGAAGTATACTCTTATTATTTTCTTTCTGGCGCTATGACTGTTTTAAATTGAACTGACCTTTTTTGTTAAGAATAATGACTTTGCACTTAAGCACGACCACCAGGCATATTCCTTGGTTATTAAATCAAGGATGTAAGCTTGTTTTCTCACAAATTATTTATTTCACAAATTAGTATATGCAGACAGTATATGGGTGATCTAAATCTCCCGCATCAATGAATTATAGTTGCTCTAAAGAAGACCTCGTGGCGCAACGGTAGCGCGTCTGATTCCAGATCAGAAGGTTGCGTGTTCAAATCACGACGGGGTCAATTGTCATTTTGAAAGGGAAATGTACTAAATGGAATTCTATAAGAGAAACTAATCACCATGGTTCTCATCTAAATTTCTGCAATGTGATTACTGTTTATATGGATACCTATATCATCTGCAGTTGCAACAAAGACTCAAAATTCTGCTAATTTCTTATAATTGTCATGCAAACATAATCGATTTCATTGGAATTGTCCATATCTTGACTTTGAAGTATACTCTTATTATTTTCTTTCTGGCGCTATGACTGTTTTAAATTGAACTGACCTTTTTTGTTAAGAATAATGACTTTGCACTTAAGCACGACCACCAGGCATATTCCTTGGTTATTAAATCAAGGATGTAAGCTTGTTTTCTCACAAATTATTTATTTCACAAATTAGTATATGCAGACAGTATATGGGTGATCTAAATCTCCCGAATCAATGAATTATAGTTGCTCTAAAGAAGACCTCGTGGCGCAATGGTAGCGCGTCTGACTCCAGATCAGAAGGTTGCGTGTTCAAATCACGTTGTCATTTTGAAAGTGAAATGTACTAAACGGAATTCTTTAAGAGAAACTAATTACCATGGTTCTCATCTAAATTTCTGCAATGTGATTACTGTTTATATGGATACCTATATCATCTGCAGTTACAACAAAGACTCAAAATTCTGCTAATTTCTTATAATTGTCATGCAAACATAATCAATTTCATTGGAATTGTCCATATCTTGACTTTGAAGTATACTCTTATTATTTTCTTTCTGGCGCTATGACTGTTTTAAATTGAACGGACCTTTTTTGTTAAGAATAATGACTTTGCACTTAAGCACGACCACCAGGCATATTCCTTGGTTATTAAATCAAGGATGTAAGCTTGTTTTCTCACAAATTATTTATTTCACAAATTAGTATATGCAGACAGTATATGGGTGATCTAAATCTCCCGCATCAATGAATTATAGTTGCTCTAAAGAAGACCTCGTGGCGCAATGGTAGCGTGTCTGATTCCAGATCAGAAGGTTGCGTGTTCAAATCACATCGGGGTCAATTGTCATTTTGAAAAGGAAATGTACTAAATGGAATTCTATAAGAGAAACTAATCACCATGGTTCTCATCTAAATTTCTGCAATGTGATTACTGTTTATATGGATAGCTATATCATCTGCAGTTGCAAATAAGTCTCAAAATTCTGCTAATTTCTTATAATTGTCATGCAAACATAATCCATTTCATTGGAATTGTCCATATCTTGACTTTGAAGTATACTCTTATTATTTTCTTTCTGGCGCTATGACTGTTTTCCATTGAACTGACCTTTTTTGTTAAGAATAATGACTTTGCACTTAAGCACGACCACCAGGCATATTCCTTGGTTATTGAATCAAGGATGTAAGCTTGTTTTCTCACAAATTATTTATTTCACAAATTAGTATATGCAGACAGTATATGGGTGATCTAAATCTGCCGAATCAATGAATTATAGTTGATCTAAAGAAGACCTCGTGGCGCAACGGTAGCGCGTCTGACTCCAGATCAGAAGGTTGCGTGTTCAAATCACGTCGGGGTCAATTGTCATTTTGAAAAGGAAATGTACTAAATGGAATTCTATAAGAGAAACTAATCACCATGGTTCTCATCTAAATTTCTGCAATGTGATTACTGTTTATATGGATACCTATATCATCTGCAGTTGCAAATAAGTCTCAAAATTCTGCTAATTTCTTATAATTGTCATGCAAACATAATCCATTTCATTGGAATTGTCCATATCTTGACTTTGAAGTATACTCTTATTATTTTCTTTCTGGTGCTATGACTGTTTTCCATTGAACTGACCTTTTTTGTTAAGAATAATGACTTTGCACTTAAGTACGACCACCAGGCATATTCCTTGGTTATTGAATCAAGGATTCAAGCTTGTTTACTCACAAATTATTTATTTCATAAATTAGTATATGCAGACAGTATATGGGTGATCTAAATCACCCGAATCAGTGAATTGTAATTGTTTGAAAGAAGACCTCGTGGCACAACGGTAGCGCGTCTGACTCCAGATCAGAAGGTTGCGTGTTCAAATAACGTCGGGGTCAATTGTCATTTTGAAAGTGAAATGTACTAAACGGAATTCTTTAAGAGAAACTAATTACCATGGTTCTCATCTAAATTTCTGCAATGTGATTACTGTTTATATGGATACCTATATCATCTGCAGTTACAACAAAGACTCAAAATTCTGCTAATTTCTTATAATTGTCATGCAAACATAATCAATTTCATTGGAATTGTCCATATCTTGACTTTGAAGTATACTCTTATTATTTTCTTTCTGGCGCTATGACTGTTTTAAATTGAACTGACCTTTTTTGTTAAGAATAATGACTTTGCACTTAAGCACGACCACCAGGCATATTCCTTGGTTATTAAATCAAGGATGTAAGCTTGTTTTCTCACAAATTATTTATTTCACAAATTAGTATATGCAGACAGTATATGGGTGATCTAAATCTCCCGCATCAATGAATTATAGTTGCTCTAAAGAAGACCTCGTGGCGCAACGGTAGCGCGTCTGATTCCAGATCAGAAGGTTGCGTGTTCAAATCACGACGGGGTCAATTGTCATTTTGAAAGGGAAATGTACTAAATGGAATTCTATAAGAGAAACTAATCACCATGGTTCTCATCTAAATTTCTGCAATGTGATTACTGTTTATATGGATACCTATATCATCTGCAGTTGCAACAAAGACTCAAAATTCTGCTAATTTCTTATAATTGTCATGCAAACATAATCGATTTCATTGGAATTGTCCATATCTTGACTTTGAAGTATACTCTTATTATTTTCTTTCTGGCGCTATGACTGTTTTAAATTGAACTGACCTTTTTTGTTAAGAATAATGACTTTGCACTTAAGCACGACCACCAGGCATATTCCTTGGTTATTAAATCAAGGATGTAAGCTTGTTTTCTCACAAATTATTTATTTCACAAATTAGTATATGCAGACAGTATATGGGTGATCTAAATCTCCCGAATCAATGAATTATAGTTGCTCTAAAGAAGACCTCGTGGCGCAACGGTAGCGCGTCTGACTCCAGATCAGAAGGTTGCGTGTTCAAATCACGTTGTCATTTTGAAAGTGAAATGTACTAAACGGAATTCTTTAAGAGAAACTAATTACCATGGTTCTCATCTAAATTTCTGCAATGTGATTACTGTTTATATGGATACCTATATCATCTGCAGTTACAACAAAGACTCAAAATTCTGCTAATTTCTTATAATTGTCATGCAAACATAATCAATTTCATTGGAATTGTCCATATCTTGACTTTGAAGTATACTCTTATTATTTTCTTTCTGGCGCTATGACTGTTTTAAATTGAACGGACCTTTTTTGTTAAGAATAATGACTTTGCACTTAAGCACGACCACCAGGCATATTCCTTGGTTATTAAATCAAGGATGTAAGCTTGTTTTCTCACAAATTATTTATTTCACAAATTAGTATATGCAGACAGTATATGGGTGATCTAAATCTCCCGCATCAATGAATTATAGTTGCTCTAAAGAAGACCTCGTGGCGCAATGGTAGCGTGTCTGATTCCAGATCAGAAGGTTGCGTGTTCAAATCACATCGGGGTCAATTGTCATTTTGAAAAGGAAATGTACTAAATGGAATTCTATAAGAGAAACTAATCACCATGGTTCTCATCTAAATTTCTGCAATGTGATTACTGTTTATATGGATACCTATATCATCTGCAGTTGCAAATAAGTCTCAAAATTCTGCTAATTTCTTATAATTGTCATGCAAACATAATCCATTTCATTGGAATTGTCCATATCTTGACTTTGAAGTATACTCTTATTATTTTCTTTCTGGCGCTATGACTGTTTTCCATTGAACTGACCTTTTTTGTTAAGAATAATGACTTTGCACTTAAGCACGACCACCAGGCATATTCCTTGGTTATTGAATCAAGGATGTAAGCTTGTTTTCTCACAAATTATTTATTTCACAAATTAGTATATGCAGACAGTATATGGGTGATCTAAATCTGCCGAATCAATGAATTATAGTTGATCTAAAGAAGACCTCGTGGCGCAACGGTAGCGCGTCTGACTCCAGATCAGAAGGTTGCGTGTTCAAATCACGTCGGGGTCAATTGTCATTTTGAAAAGGAAATGTACTAAATGGAATTCTATAAGAGAAACTAATCACCATGGTTCTCATCTAAATTTCTGCAATGTGATTACTGTTTATATGGATACCTATATCATCTGCAGTTGCAAATAAGTCTCAAAATTCTGCTAATTTCTTATAATTGTCATGCAAACATAATCCATTTCATTGGAATTGTCCATATCTTGACTTTGAAGTATACTCTTATTATTTTCTTTCTGGTGCTATGACTGTTTTCCATTGAACTGACCTTTTTTGTTAAGAATAATGACTTTGCACTTAAGTACGACCACCAGGCATATTCCTTGGTTATTGAATCAAGGATTCAAGCTTGTTTACTCACAAATTATTTATTTCATAAATTAGTATATGCAGACAGTATATGGGTGATCTAAATCACCCGAATCAGTGAATTGTAATTGTTTGAAAGAAGACCTCGTGGCACAACGGTAGCGCGTCTGACTCCAGATCAGAAGGTTGCGTGTTCAAATAACGTCGGGGTCAATTGTCATTTTGAAAGTGAAATGTACTAAACGGAATTCTTTAAGAGAAACTAATTACCATGGTTCTCATCTAAATTTCTGCAATGTGATTACTGTTTATATGGATACCTATATCATCTGCAGTTACAACAAAGACTCAAAATTCTGCTAATTTCTTATAATTGTCATGCAAACATAATCAATTTCATTGGAATTGTCCATATCTTGACTTTGAAGTATACTCTTATTATTTTCTTTCTGGCGCTATGACTGTTTTAAATTGAACTGACCTTTTTTGTTAAGAATAATGACTTTGCACTTAAGCACGACCACCAGGCATATTCCTTGGTTATTAAATCAAGGATGTAAGCTTGTTTTCTCACAAATTATTTATTTCACAAATTAGTATATGCAGACAGTATATGGGTGATCTAAATCTCCCGCATCAATGAATTATAGTTGCTCTAAAGAAGACCTCGTGGCGCAACGGTAGCGCGTCTGATTCCAGATCAGAAGGTTGCGTGTTCAAATCACGTCGGGGTCAATTGTCATTTTGAAAAGGAAATGTACTAAATGGAATTCTATAAGAGAAACTAATCACCATGGTTCTCATCTAAATTTCTGCAATGTGATTACTGTTTATATGGATACCTATATCATCTGCAGTTGCAAATAAGTCTCAAAATTCTGCTAATTTCTTATAATTGTCATGCAAACATAATCCATTTCATTGGAATTGTCCATATCTTGACTTTGAAGTATACTCTTATTATTTTCTTTCTGGTGCTATGACTGTTTTCCATTGAACTGACCTTTTTTGTTAAGAATAATGACTTTGCACTTAAGTACGACCACCAGGCATATTCCTTGGTTATTGAATCAAGGATTCAAGCTTGTTTACTCACAAATTATTTATTTCATAAATTAGTATATGCAGACAGTATATGGGTGATCTAAATCACCCGAATCAGTGAATTGTAATTGTTTGAAAGAAGACCTCGTGGCACAACGGTAGCGCGTCTGACTCCAGATCAGAAGGTTGCGTGTTCAAATAACGTCGGGGTCAATTGTCATTTTGAAAGTGAAATGTACTAAACGGAATTCTTTAAGAGAAACTAATTACCATGGTTCTCATCTAAATTTCTGCAATGTGATTACTGTTTATATGGATACCTATATCATCTGCAGTTACAACAAAGACTCAAAATTCTGCTAATTTCTTATAATTGTCATGCAAACATAATCGATTTCATTGGAATTGTCCATATCTTGACTTTGAAGTATACTCTTATTATTTTCTTTCTGGCGCTATGACTGTTTTCCATTGAACTGACCTTTTTTGTTAAGAATAATGACTTTGCACTTAAGCACGACCACCAGGCATATTCCTTGGTTATTGAATCAAGGATGTAAGCTTGTTTTCTCACAAATTATTTATTTCACAAATTAGTATATGCAGACAGTATATGGGTGATCTAAATCTGCCGAATCAATGAATTATAGTTGATCTAAAGAAGACCTCGTGGCGCAACGGTAGCGCGTCTGACTCCAGATCAGAAGGTTGCGTGTTCAAATCACGTCGGGGTCAATTGTCATTTTGAAAGTGAAATGTACTAAATGGAATTCTATAAGAGAAACTAATCACCATGGTTCTCATCTAAATTTCTGCAATGTGATTACTGTTTATATGGATACCTATATCATCTGCAGTTGCAACAAAGACTCAAAATTCTGCTAATTTCTTATAATTGTCATGCAAACATAATCCATTTCATTGGAATTGTCCATATCTTGACTTTGAAGTATACTCTTATTATTTTCTTTCTGGCGCTATGACTGTTTTAAATTGAACTGACCTTTTTTGTTAAGAATAATGACTTTGCACTTAAGCACGACCACCAGGCATAGTCCTTGGTTATTAAATCAAGGATGTAAGCTTGTTTTCTCACAAATTATTTATTTCACAAATTAGTATATGATGACAGTATATGGGTGATCTAAATCACCTGAATCAGTGAATTACAGATATCTAAAGAAGACCTCATGGCGCAACGGTAGCGCGTCTGACTCCAGATCAGAAGGTTGCGTGTTCAAATCACGTCGGGGTCAATTGTCATTTTGAAAGTGAAATGTACTAAATGGAATTCTATAAGAGAAACTAATCACCATGGTTCTCATCTAAATTTCTGCAATGTGATTACTGTTTATATGGATACCTATATCATCTGCAGTTGCAAATAAGTCTCAAAATTCTGCTAATTTCTTATAATTGTCATGCAAACATAATCCATTTCATTGGAATTGTCCATATCTTGACTTTGAAGTATACTCTTATTATTTTCTTTCTGGTGCTATGACTGTTTTCCATTGAACTGACCTTTTTTGTTAAGAATAATGACTTTGCACTTAAGTACGACCACCAGGCATATTCCTTGGTTATTGAATCAAGGATTCAAGCTTGTTTACTCACAAATTATTTATTTCATAAATTAGTATATGCAGACAGTATATGGGTGATCTAAATCACCCGAATCAGTGAATTGCATTTGTTTGAAAGAAGACCTCGTGGCGCAACGGTAGCGCGTCTGACTCCAGATTAGAAGGTTGCGTGTTCAAATCACGTCGGGGTCAATTGTCATTTTGAAAGTGAAATGTACTAAACGGAATTCTTTAAGAGAAACTAATTACCATGGTTCTCATCTAAATTTCTGCAATGTGATTACTGTTTATATGGATACCTATATCATCTGCAGTTACAACAAAGACTCAAAATTCTGCTAATTTCTTATAATTGTCATGCAAACATAATCCATTTCATTGGAATTGTCCATATCTTGACTTTGAAGTATACTCTTATTATTTTCGGTACTTGTTTCCTAGCACGGCCACAACGATTTAGATCGTTGTGGTCGTAAGATAAAAAATCGGATCGATCGCATCGCATGCGATTTGGTCGCATACGATGCGACCGATCCGACCGACCGATTTTTCACCCGATTTTTTTTTTTTTTCACCAGATTTGTTTCAATTGCCCCCCCAAATGTTACTAAGTGGGGTAGACCCCACAATAGACGTCAACCCGAAGCGTGGCGAGCGCAGCGAGCCCGCGAGGGGCGGCGGTGCGCATCCTCCGACCTTTTCATTCCCCTACTATCCACTAGGGCGTGGAGTGAGAATAGAATAGTGTGGCGAGCGCAGCGAGCCACCGAGCCCGAAGCGTGGCGAGCGCAGCGAGCCCCGCGAGGGGACGCGTCTAACTTCACAGGTATACGCGTCCCCTCGCGGGGCTCGCTGCGCTCGCCACGCTTCGGGCTCGGTGGCTCGCTGCGCTCGCCACACTATTCTATTCTCACTCCACGCCCTAGTGGATAGTAGGGGAATGAAAAGGTCGGAGGACGCGCACCGCCGCCCCTCGCGGGCTCGCTGCGCTCGCCACGCTTCGGGTTCACGTCTATCGTGGGGTCATGGCGGGCACATAAAAAATGTGAAATGGGTCATATTGGGCCATTTCACCTTTTTTATCATTTTACCCTATGTGAGATGGACTTAATCAAGTCCATCTCATCTTGTGCCATTTTAATGGCACAAGACCGACGCGATCCTCCCGATTTCAATGTTAAAAGATTTTTTAACATTGAAGTCTATGGAAAAATCGGGTCAATCGGTCGGTCGCATCGCGGCCGATTTTAATTGGTCGCGACCGACCGATTGACCCGATTTCTGTCATTCAAAGTGAAAAAATTGTAAAAAATCGGCCACATCGTGAGGATCGTGTCCCTTAATTAAGAGCCACGATCACTCACGATTGTGGCCGTTCTAGGAAACAAGTACCTTATTTTCTTTCTGGTGCTATGACTGTTTTCCATTGAACTGACCTTTTTTGTTAAGAATAATGACTTTGCACTTAAGCACGACCACCAGGCATATTCCTTGGTTATTGAATCAAGGATGTAAGCTTGTTTACTCACAAATTAATTATTTCACAAATTAGTATATGCAGACAGTATATGGGTGATCTAAATCACCCGAATCAGTGAATTACAGATGTCTAAAGAAGACCTCGTGGCGCAACGGTAGCGCGTCTGACTCCAGATCAGAAGGTTGCGTGTTCAAATCACGTCGGGGTCAATTGTCATTTTGAAAGTGAAATGTACTAAACGGAATTCTTTAAGAGAAACTAATTACCATGGTTCTCATCTAAATTTCTGCAATGTGATTACTGTTTATATGGATACCTATATCATCTGCAGTTGCAACAAAGACTCAAAATTCTGCTAATTTCTTATAATTGTCATGCAAACATAATCCATTTCATTGGAATTGTCCATATCTTGACTTTGAAGTATACTCTTATTATTTTCTTTCTGGCGCTATGACTGTTTTAAATTGAACTGACCTTTTTTGTTAAGAATAATGACTTTGCACTTAAGCACGACCACCAGGCATATTCCTTGGTTATTGAATCAAGGATGTAAGCTTGTTTACTCACAAATTAATTATTTCACAAATTACTATATGCAGACAGTATATGGGTGATCTAAATCACCCGAATCAGTGAATTACAGATGTCTAAAGAAGACCTCGTGGCGCAACGGTAGCGCGTCTGACTCCAGATCAGAAGGTTGCGTGTTCAAATCACGTCGGGGTCAATTGTCATTTTGAAAGTGAAATGTACTAAATGGAATTCTTTAAGAGAAACTAATTACCATGGTTCTCATCTCAATTTCTGCAATGTGATTACTGTTTATATGGATACCTATATCATCTGCAGTTGCAACAAAGACTCAAAATTCTGCTAATTTCTTATAATTGTCAAGCAAACATAATCCATTTCATTGGAATTGTCCATATCTTGACTTTGAAGTATACTCTTATTATTTTCTTTCTGGCGCTATGACTGTTTTAAATTGAACTGACCTTTTTTGTTAAGAATAATGACTTTGCACTTAAGCACGACCACCAGGCATATTCCTTGGTTATTAAATTAAGGATGTAAGCTTGTTTTCTCACAAATTATTTATTTCACAAATTAGTATATGCAGACAGTATATGGGTGATCAAAATCTGCCGAATCAATGAATTATAGTTGCTCTAAAGAAGACCTCGTGGCGCAACGGTAGCGCGTCTGACTCCAGATTAGAAGGTTGCGTGTTCAAATCACGTCGGGGTCAATTGTCATTTTGAAAGTGAAATGTACTAAATGGAATTCTATAAGAGAAACTAATCACCATGGTTCTCATCTAAATTTCTGCAATGTGATTACTGTTTATATGGATACCTATATCATCTGCAGTTGCAAATAAGTCTCAAAATTCTGCTAATTTCTTATAATTGTCATGCAAACATAATCCATTTCATTGGAATTGTCCATATCTTGACTTTGAAGTATACTCTTATTATTTTCTTTCTGGTGCTATGACTGTTTTCCATTGAACTGACCTTTTTTGTTAAGAATAATGACTTTGCACTTAAGCACGACCACCAGGCATATTCCTTGGTTATTGAATCAAGGATGTAAGCTTGTTTACTCACAAATTATTTATTTCACAAATTAGTATATGATGACAGTATATGCGTGATCTAAATCACCCGAATCAGTGAATTACAGATATCTAAAGAAGACCTCGTGGCGCAACGGTAGCGCGTCTGACTCCAGATCAGAAGGTTGCGTGTTCAAATCACGTCGGGGTCAATCGTCATTTTGAAAGTGAAATGTACTAAATGGAATTCTTTAAGAGAAACTAATTACCATAGAAACATAGAAACATAGAATTTGACGGCAGATAAGAACCATTTGGCCCATCTAGTCTGCCCCTTTTTTACCCTTCAGGTAAACTCAACCCTTTTTAATCCTTATTTATTTGTAAGGATATTCATATGCCTATCCCAAGCATGTTTAAATTGTTCTACTGTCTTAGCCTCTACCACCTCTGATGGGAGGCTATTCCACTTATCCACTACCCTTTCTGTGAAGTAATTCTTTCTAACATTTCCCCTGAATCTACCTCCCTCCAGTTTCAGTGCATGTCCTCGTGTTTTATTACTTGTTTTCCTTTGAAGAAAATTTCCCACCTGTACTATGTTAAAACCCTTGATATATTTGAAGATTTCTATCATGTCCCCCCTTTCCCTTCTCTGCTCCAAACTATACATGTTAAGATCTTTTAGTCTATCCAGGTAAGTTTTGTGATGTAGGCCATGAACCATTTTAGTTGCCCTTCTTTGTACACTCTCCAATGTATTTATATCCTTCTGAAGATATGGCCTCCAGAACTGGACACAGTATTCCAGATGAGGTCGTACCAATGACCTATAAAGTGGCATTATTACGTCTTTTTTTCTGCTACTGATTCCTCTCCCTATGCAACCAAGCATCTGACTAGCCTTCCTCATTGCTTTGTTACATTGCCTCCCTGCCTTTAAGTCACTTGAAATAGTGACTCCTAGATCTCTTTCCTCCTCAGTAGTTTCCATTATAGTACCCTTGATACTATATTGAGCCTTTGGGTTTTTGAGTCCCAAGTGCATAATTTTGCATTTTTTAGCATTAAACTGTAGTTGCCATTCTCTTGACCAATTCTCAAGTTTACTTAGATCATCAGTCATTTGATTTACCCCTCCTGGTGTGTCTACTCTGTTGCATATCTTTGTATCATCTGCAAAAAGGCATACTTTCCCTTCAATACCATTTGCAATGTCACTGACAAAGATATTAAAGAGCACTGGTCCAAGTACAGATCCCTGGGGTACTCCACTGGTAACATGTCCCTCCATAGAATGCACTCCATTTACGACAACTGTCTGTTTCCTATCCTGCAACCAGGTTCTTATCCATTTAATTGTTTTATAATCCAATCCCACACTTTCAAGTTTATTTAGCAGCCTGCGATGTGGGACAGTGTCAAATGCCTTACTAAAGTCTAGATATGCCACATCTACAGCCCCCCCTTCATCTAGTATTTTGGTCACGGAGTCAAAAAAGTCAATGAGACTTGTTTGGCATGATCTCCCTGCAGTAAAACCATGCTGTTTTGGATCCTGTAAGTTGTTTAATTTAAGATATTCCACTATTCTTTCTTTTAATAGTGTTTCCATTATTTTCCCTACTACTGATGTAAGGCTCACTGGTCTGTAGTTACTTGCTTCTTCTTTGCTTCCGCTTTTGTGCAGTGGAACTACATTTGCTTTTCTCCAGTCCTCTGGAACTGCACCTGTATCTAGTGACTGGTTGAATAAATCTGTTAATGGCGCTACCAACACATCTTTTAGTTCTTTTAGTATCCTTGGATGCACTCCGTCTGGCCCCATTGATTTATCCACTTTCAGTCTGACCATGGTTCTCATCTAAATTTCTGCAATGTGATTACTGTTTATATGGATACCTATATCATCTGCAGTTGCAACAAAGACTCAAAATTCTGCTAATTTCTTATAATTGTCATGCAAACATAATCCATTTCATTGGAATTGTCCATATCTTGACTTTGAAGTATACTCTTATTATTTTCTTTCTGGGGCTATGACTGTTTTAAATTGAACTGACCTTTTTTGTTAAGAATAATGACTTTGCACTTAAGCACGACCACCAGGCATATTCCTTGGTTATTAAATCAAGGATGTAAGCTTGTTTACTCACAAATTATTTATTTCACAAATTAGTATATGATGACAGTATATGCGTGATCTAAATCACCCGAATCAGTGAATTACAGATATCTAAAGAAGACCTCGTGGCGCAACGGTAGCGCGTCTGACTCCAGATCAGAAGGTTGCGTGTTCAAATCACGTCGGGGTCAAATGTCATTTTGAAAGTGAAATGTACTAAACGGAATTCTTTAAGAGAAACTAATTACCATGGTTCTCATCTAAATTTCTGCAATGTGATTACTGTTTATATGGATACCTATATCATCTGCAGTTGCAACACTGCTCAAAATTCTGCTAATTTCTTATAATTGTCATGCAAACATAATCCATTTCATTGGAATTGTCCATATCTTGACTTTGAAGTATACTCTTATTATTTTCTTTCTG
>NC_139220.1:313131329-313151329 GCF_055691185.1 Crinia signifera | reverse complement strand
CAAAATTCTGCTAATTTCTTATAATTGTCATGCAAACATAATCCATTTCATTGGAATTGTCCATATCTTGACTTTGAAGTCGCTGGGAGCGCGGTGTGGTCCCGACCAGTTCAATCTGGTCGGCGTGAGACAGGCATTAAAAGCGTGCTCCTAGCTGTAGGAGAACACGCTGCGGCTTACCAGGTCCGCGGTCCGGCCAGGCTGTGTAGTTTGGAAACGCAGCTTGGTTCACATGCGCCAAAAGGGACCGGAAGCCAGATACAAGCTGCGGCTTCTAGTTAAAACCCACTACATGCCTGTTCTCAGCGGCAGCGGCATCTCCTGGTGGCAGGGAACCTGCGCTGGTCATATTTGGATTTCTCCATTCACAGGTACTGTGGTGTGGAGAAAGTGCGGTAGTGGGAGGAATTAGGGGTAAGTGGCTATCTTTTCCCCTATTCCCAGTAGACTCTCAGTTTATTTCAATTTCTGTGGAGTCTTTCAGCACTTGCTATAATGGCAGAGGGGACTACTTCTAAAGCTGCTCTTAAGGTATACACATGTAAGAAGTGTAAGGTGCAGTTTAAACAGCACCTGAAGGGTGTGTATGTATGTGAAGCTTGTTATGTGGCACCTCAGTCCTCTCAGGTAGCCTCTCAGCAGAATTCGGAGCTTACTGCAGTTCTCTCTAAATTAGCAGCAGAATTGTCTGCCTCTCGCAGAGAGAGAGAAATTTTGCAGGTTCAGATGGAGAACTTATCATCAGAACCCCCATGGGCCACGTCCTTGATAAGGTCAGTGGAAAACTTATCTAGAGTTTTACCTTCTTCTTCACAGACTATACAGTCCTCCCCTAAGAAAAGGGGGCAGGTGAGGTATTTTCAGACTGATGAAGATGATTCCTCAGCAGAAGAGGGGGAGGTTGTTATAGAAGAGAATTATGAGCCCCTCACAGAATATGTAGAGGAGGATTTTCAAGGTATGGATGCTCTTATTAGAACAGTAAAGCAAACTTTGGAGTTATCAGATCCGGAGGTTCCGGTACCGGTATCTATTTTTGGAAAGACTCCAAAACAGCAGGTGTGCTTTCCAGAGTCTCCTGAACTGGATAGTTTGCTGTTAGACGCCTGGCAATCACCGGATAAAAAGTTCCAGGTGTCTAAAAAGTTTAAGGTGTTGTATCCATTTCAACAGGAGGCTAGAAACAAGTGGGAGTGTCCTCCTCCAGCGGATACTTCAGTTTCTAGATTATCAAAAAGAACAACTCTTCCCATACCGGGAGCTGTATCCCTTAAGGAGGCTCCAGATCGCAGGATGGAAGCCACTCTTAAGTCGGTTTATTCTACCTCTGGTATGTTGTTAAGGCCCGCTTTAGCAGGGGCCTGGGTGAGTAAGGCAGTGGAGAAGTGGGCCACTCAGTTGGCAGATGGCCTAAGAGGTAATAGACCTAGAGCTGAATTATTGTCTCTTGCAGAATATATCCAGGATGCAGCCGGGTATCTGGTGGAAGCTGCCACAGACACCGCTACATTGGGGGCCAGGATTTCGGCTTCGGCGGTATTAGCTAGACGTTCGCTTTGGCTTCGGTCTTGGCAGGCGGAAGCAGAAATAAAAAAGGCAGTAGAGGCTTTACCTTTTAATGGGGAGGTTTTGTTTGGACCAGAATTGGATAAATTAATCTCCCAGGCTACAGGTGGTAAATCCACTTTCTTGCCATCATCAATGCCGGCTTCAAAGAGGCCTTATGGAGGGCCATCCTTTCGGGCCTTTCGAGGTGCGGCAGGAGCCAGAGGTAGAGGAAGAGGTACATTTTCAGCGTTTAGAGGAAGACGTGGCAGAGGAACAGCCACGGCGGGGTCAACAGCTCCCACGCCTAGGCGTCAGGAGCAGAAACCCCCTGAGAAACCTGCTGCATGACGGTCTACCAGACCACCTGGGAGATCCCCGGGTGGGTGCAAGACTGTTAGCTTTCGCAGAAGCATGGCAACAGATTTGCACAGATTCTTGGGCGCTACAAGTGGTAACAAAAGGATACCAATTGGAATTCATAACATTTCCTCCAGAAAAGTTTTTTTCGACAGGACTTCCACGTTTGGAGTTAAAACGGGAAGCTCTCGAGGTCCTGATTCAGGGGTTGTTACAATCGGGTGTAATTGTGACAGTGCCCATAGAACAGAGAGGACAAGGGTTTTATTCGAACCTGTTCTTGGTGCCAAAACCAAACGGAACTTTTCGTCCAATCCTCAATTTGAAAGGATTAAATCAGTTCATTGTGTACAGGAAATTCAAGATGGAATCGGTCCGCTCAGTGATAGCAGGGCTCGAGCCAGAGGAATTCCTAATGTCTCTGGATATAAGAGACGCATATCTCCATGTTCCCATTTGGGAACCTCATCAGAAGTTCCTTCGATTTGCGGTACAAAAGGCTCATTTTCAATTCCGAGCAATGCCATTCGGTCTGTCATCAGCACCCCGGATTTTCACAAAGTTAATGTCATGCATGGTGGCACCATTACGTCTTCAGGGGATTACCATTATTCCTTACCTGGACGATCTCCTGATCAAGGCTCCATCCAGGGAAAAGTTGATGACGGACGCGTATCAAACATATCAGTTTTTGATCAAACAAGGCTGGATAATCAATTTCCAGAAGTCTCAGTTGCAGCCCACGCAGAAGTTATTGTTCCTAGGACTTGTGTTCGATACAGTTCATCAACGGATATATCTTCCTCAGGACAAAATTACATCCCTACAAGGTTTGGTGAGGCAGGTGTTGGAGATGAAACACCTTACAGTCCACCTTTGTATATAGCTGTTGGGGAAAATGGTAGCAGCCTTCGAGGCGCTCCAATATGGCAGATTCCGATCAAGGACTTTCCAACTGGATATTCTTTCCCAGTGGTCGGGGTCTCATCTTCAGTTAAGAAGACGCATAATGCTGAAACCCAATACGAGAGTTTCGCTGCTATGGTGGCTGTGCACAGACAATCTGAGGAAGGGTCGTCTGTTTGCTCTCTCAGACTGGACGATTGTGACGACAGATGCCAGCAACCGAGGCTGGGGGGCAGTGACACTGGGATATTCTTTTCAGGGTCGGTGGTCCCAACAGGAATTACGGTACTCTTTACCTAGATGGGCGCCCGTCGTGGTGATCGCGGGTACATTTATGTCTGGCCGCGACGCGACCGACGCGATGCCCGCGATTTCCCATTGAAACCCATGTTAAACATGGAAATCGTGTCGGTCGCGTCGCGGCCGGCCATAAATGTACCCGCGATGCCCGCGACGCGATGCTCCCGATTTGCCATAGGAATCAATGTTAAAAGGCCCGATGGACACGATTTTACTGTTAAATGCCTCAATGGACCCGATTTGGCCATAGGAATCAATGTTAAATGGGCCACAGAGCCCAAATAAGCACAATTAACCCCTAAATGTCCCCCCAAATTTGTAACGGCACCCCACGATCCACGCCAACCCGAAGCGTGGCGAGCGCAGCGAGCCCGCGAGGGGCGGCGGTACGCGTCCTCCGACCTTTTCATGCCCTACTATCCACTAGGGCGTGGAGTGAGAATAGAATAGTGTGGCGAGCGCAGCGAGCCACCGAGCCCGAAGCGTGGCGAGCGCAGCGAGCCCCGCCAGGGGACGCGGATACCTTCACAGTTACACGCGTCCCCTCGCGGGCTTCACAGGTGTCCGTGGCGACGCGGACACCTGTGAAGCCCGCGAGGGGACGCGTCTACCTGTGAAGGTATCCGCGTCCCCTCGCGGGGGCTCGCTGCGCTCGCCACGCTTCGGGCTCGGTGGCTCGCTGCGCTCGCCACACTATTCTATTCTCACTCCACGCCCTAGTGGATAGTAGGGCATGAAAAGGTCGGAGGACGCGTACCGCCGCCCCTCTCGGGCTCGCTGCGCTCGCCACGCTTCGGGTTGGCGTGGATCGTGGGGTGGCGTTAAAAATTTGGGGGGACAATTAAGGGTTAATTGTGCCTATTTGGGCTCTGTGGCCCATTTAACATTGATTCCTATGGCCAAATCGCGGGCATTGAGGCATTTTACATGAAAATCGCGCTCAATCAGCCTTTTTAACATTGTTCCCTATGGGAAAATCGCGGTCATCGCGGGTAGCAGATTTTTATGTACCCGCGATTTACCCGCGATGCCCGCGATGCCCGCGATGACCGCGATTTTTACCCCCGACGCCCGCGATTTCAATCGCGGGCGCCCATCTAGGTAAAGAGTACCGGAATTACATCTCCACATCAATCTGCTCGAACTAAGAGCTATTCGGTTGGTATTACACAAGGCATCTCATCTCCTGCAGGGAAGAGCTATTCAAGTGCAGTCAGACAATGCCACTGCCGTAGCATATCTCAACAGACAAGGGGTCACGAAGAGTCGGGCAGCCATGAGAGAAGTACGGCCGATCTTTCTATGGGCAGAGCACAATGCCCTGAGTTTGTCAGCAGTGTTTTTACCCGGAGTGGAGAATTGGGAGGCCGACTACTTGAGTCGGCAGGATCTCCATCCAGGAGAATGGGCTCTGAATCCGGAGGTATTTCACCAATTAACACTCAGGTGGGGAATTCCTCAGGTGGACTTAATGGCGTCCAGGAGGAACAACAAGCTGCCGCTATATGTTGCAAGATCAAGGGACCCAGCGGCAGCAGCAACCGATGTTTTTTCCGTCCACTGGAGGTTCAGTCTAGCCTACGCATTCCCTCCATTTCCACTTCTACCTCGTCTTCTCAAACGAATCAAGAGAGAATCAGTCACCGTGATCTTGATTGCGCCAGATTGGCCGAGGAGGTCCTGGTACACGGACCTCAGACAGTTACTAGTGGACAAACCGTGGAGATTGCCACTCAGAGAAGACCTTCTTCTGCAGGGTCCGTGCGTTTACCCAGACTTACATCTGCTTCGTTTGACGGCATGGCTGTTGAAGCCGAATTGCTAAAGAGAAGAGGTATTCCACCAGTGGCAATTCCGACCATGGTGAGGGCAAGGAAGGAGGTTACATCAGCTCACTACCATCGTATTTGGAAAGCATACATAGGATGGTGTGAGAGGCAGCAGTTTCCCAAAGCAGTCTTCTCATTAGCCAGGCTTCTTGGTTTTCTACAATTCGGTTTCATAAAAGGTCTGAGTCTGAGTACTTTAAAGGTCCAAATCTCAGCCTTGTCGGTATTTTTTCATAGAAGGTTAGCCCTCATTCCAGAAGTCCAGACATTTTTAAAGGGGGTACTTCGGTTAAGACCACCCTTTATGGGTCCCACAGAGCCTTGGGATCTTCCTTTAGTGCTAGACTTCTTGAAGTCAGAACGTTTTGAGCCCTTAGAGACAGTGGAGTTACGTTATCTAACGTGGAAGACTCTTACGTTGTTGGCACTGGCATCAGCTCGTAGAGTATCGGATCTGGGTGCATTGTCCTGTCGGTCTCCTTTTCTAATTTTACATTCGGATAGGGCAGAATTGAGGACATGTCAAGGGTACCTAACAAAGGTGGTGTCTTCATTCCATATCAATGAACCTATCGTGGTTCCAGTATTATCAGAGGATCATTCATATCTGGATGTAGTTCGGGCTTTACGGATTTACGTGAAGCGAACTGAGAATATCAGAAGAACAGATTCTTTGTTCATTTTGTATGAGGCTGGAAAGAAGGGATTTCCAGCATCCAAAGCGACCTTAGCTCGTTGGATTTGTTTGACCATACGTGAAGCATATGTTTCTTCTTCCCGTCCAATTCCGAGGGTCTTGTCAGCCCATTCCACTCGTTCAGTGGGAACGTCCTGGGCGGCAGCCAGAGGGGTATCTTTGTCCCAAGTATGTAGGGCAGCTACCTGGTCAGGAACTAATACTTTTATTAGATTCTACAAGTTTGATTTGTTTACAAGGCCGGAGGCCTCTTTTGGCCGGGCCGTGTTACAGGGAGAGTAGCGCTTTCCCTCCCGTGGGGGTAGCTTTGGTATATCCCCATGGTTAAAGGCAGTGTCCCCTGCTGGATGTGGGAGAAAATAGGAATTTGGTACTCACCGGTAATTCCGTTTCTCCTAATCCACAGGGGACACTGCGCGCCCTCCCAGCACTACCATTTATTTCAGGCCCGTTTCTGTTTGATGTGTATGAACATGTATGTTTTCACTGGTGATGGTTCTTTGTTATTTTTTCAATTTTCCTGTTTCCTGTCTGGTTGTTTCTTCCCAAGACTTTCCGGGTTTCCTTTTCTCTCGGACACAGTTTTTTCCTAAGACTGCAGTCTGGAGGGGAATGGGAGGGGAAGTAGCCAGCAGGTAAAATTTTCTTAAAGTGCCGGCTCCTCCAGACCACATCCCAATCCCCATGGTTAAAGGCAGTGTCCCCTGTGGATTAGGAGAAACGGAATTACCGGTGAGTACCAAATTCCTATTTTCTGGCGCTATGACTGTTTTAAATTGAACTGACCTTTTTTGTTAAGAATAATGACTTTGCACTTAAGCACGACCACCAGGCATATTCCTTGGTTATTAAATCAAGGATGTAAGCTTGTTTACTCACAAATTATTTATTTCACAAATTAGTATATGATGACAGTATATGCGTGATCTAAATCACCCGAATCAGTGAATTACAGATATATAAAGAAGACCTCGTGGCGCAACGGTAGCGCGTCTGACTCCAGATCAGAAGGTTGCGTGTTCAAATCACGTCGGGGTCAATTGTCATTTTGAAAGTGAAATGTACTAAACGGAATTCTTTAAGAGAAACTAATTACCATGGTTCTCATCTAAATTTCTGCAATGTGATTACTGTTTATATGGATACCTATATCATCTGCAGTTGCAACACTGCTCAAAATTCTGCTAATTTCTTATAATTGCCATGCAAACATAATCCATTTCATTGGAATTGTCCATATCTTGACTTTGAAGTATACTCTTATTATTTTCTTTCTGGCCCTATGACTGTTTTAAATTGAACTGACCTTTTTGGTTAAGAATAATGACTTTGCACTTAAGCACGACCACCAGGCATATTCCTTGGTTATTAAATCAAGGATGTAAGCTTGTTTACTCACAAATTATTTATTTCACAAATTAGTATATGATGACAGTATATGGGTGTTCTAAATCACCCGAATCAGTGAATTACAGATGTCTAAAGAAGACCTCGTGGCGCAACGGTAGCGCGTCTGACTCCAGATCAGAAGGTTGCGTGTTCAAATCACGTCGGGGTCAATTGTCATTTTGAAAGTGAAATGTACTAAACGGAATTCTTTAAGAGAAACTAATCACCATGGTTCTCATCTAAATTTCTGCAATGTGATTACGGTACTTATGTAGTAACTGGGCTGCCGATTTCTAAATCGGGTCGGATCGGGAGATCGCATCGCATCGCATGCGACCATGCGATTCGATGCGATGCGATGACCCGATTTTTCCATAGGAATCAATGTTAAAATGGACTGAGTCCATTTTAACATGGAATTCAATGGGAAAAATGGGTCCTTTTCATACCCCTACTATCCAAGTGGGCATGGAGTTGGATATAAACCTGTGGCGAGCGTAGCGAGCCACCGAGCCCGAAGCGTGGCGAGCGAAGCGAGCCCCACGAGGGGACGAATACCGTCCCCTCGCGGGGCTCGCTTCGCTCGCCACGCTTCGGGCTCGGTGGCTCGCTACGCTCGCCACAGGTTTATATCCAACTCCATGCCCACTTGGATAGTAGGGGTATGAAAAGGACCCATTTTTCCATAGGAATCATTTTAACATTGATTCCTATGGAAAAATCGGGTCATCGCATCCGATATCGGATGCGATGCGATGCGATGCGATGCGATATCGCATCGCATCGCATCTGATTGTATGCCTTAACTTAAGGCATACAATCAAAAAATCGGCAGCCCAGTTACTACATAAGTACCGTGATTACTGTTTATATGGATACCTATATCATCTGCAGTTGCAAATAAGTCTCAAAATTCTGCTAATTTCTTATAATTGTCATGCAAACATAATCCATTTCATTGGAATTGTCCATATCTTGACTTTGAAGTATACTCTTATTATTTTCTTTCTGGTGCTATGACTGTTTTCCATTGAACTGACCTTTTTTGTTAAGAATAATGACTTTGCACTTAAGCACGACCACCAGGCATATTCCTTGGTTATTGAATCAAGGATGTAAGCTTGTTTACTCACAAATTAATTATTTCACAAATTAGTATATGCAGACAGTATATGGGTGATCTAAATCACCCGAATCAGTGAATTACAGATGTCTAAAGAAGACCTCGTGGCGCAACGGTAGCGCGTCTGACTCCAGATCAGAAGGTTACGTGTTCAAATCACGTCGGGGTCAATTGTCATTTTGAAAGTGAAATGTACTAAACGGAATTCTTTAAGAGAAACTAATTACCATGGTTCTCATCTAAATTTCTGCAATGTGATTACTGTTTATATGGATACCTATATCATCTGCAGTTGCAACAAAGACTCAAAATTCTGCTAATTTCTTATAATTGTCATGCAAACATAATCCATTTCATTGGAATTGTCCATATCTTGACTTTGAAGTATACTCTTATTATTTTCTTTCTGGCGCTATGACTGTTTTAAATTGAACTGACCTTTTTTGTTAAGAATAATGACTTTGCACTTAAGCACGACCACCAGGCATATTCCTTGGTTATTAAATCAAGGATGTAAGCTTGTTTACTCACAAATTATTTATTTCACAAATTAGTATATGATGACAGTATATGCGTGATCTAAATCACCCGAATCAGTGAATTACAGATATCTAAAGAAGACCTCGTGGCGCAACGGTAGCGCTTCTGACTCCAGATCAGAAGGTTGCGTGTTCAAATCACGTCGGGGTCAATTGTCATTTTGAAAGTGAAATGTACTAAACGGAATTCTTTAAGAGAAACTAATTACCATGGTTCTCATCTAAATTTCTGCAATGTGATTACTGTTTATATGGATACCTATATCATCTGCAGTTGCAACAAAGACTCAAAATTCTGCTAATTTCTTATAATTGTCATGCAAACATAATCCATTTCATTGGAATTGTCCATATCTTGACTTTGAAGTATACTCTTATTATTTTCTTTCTGGCCCTATGACTGTTTTAAATTGAACTGACCTTTTTGGTTAAGAATAATGACTTTGCACTTAAGCACGACCACCAGGCATATTCCTTGGTTATTAAATCAAGGATGTAAGCTTGTTTACTCACAAATTATTTATTTCACAAATTAGTATATGATGACAGTATATGGGTGATCTAAATCACCCGAATCAGTGAATTACAGATGTCTAAAGAAGACCTCGTGGCGCAACGGTAGCGCGTCTGACTCCAGATCAGAAGGTTGCGTGTTCAAATCACGTCGGGGTCAATTGTCATTTTGAAAGTGAAATGTACTAAACGGAATTCTTTAAGAGAAACTAATCACCATGGTTCTCATCTAAATTTCTGCAATGTGATTACTGTTTTTATGGATACCTATATCATCTGCAGTTGCAAATAAGTCTCAAAATTCTGCTAATTTCTTATAATTGTCATGCAAACATAATCCATTTCATTGGAATTGTCCATATCTTGACTTCGAAGTATACTCTTATTATTTTCTTTCTGGTGCTATGACTGTTTTCCATTGAACTGACATTTTTTGTTAAGAATAATGACTTTGCACTTAAGCACGACCACCAGGCATATTCCTTGGTTATTGAATCAAGGATGTAAGCTTGTTTACTCACAAATTATTTATTTCACAAATTAGTATATGATGACAGTATATGGGTGATCTAAATCACCCGAATCAGTGAATTACAGATGTCTAAAGAAGACCTCGTGGCGCAACGGTAGCGCGTCTGACTCCAGATCAGAAGGTTGCGTGTTCAAATCACGTCGGGGTCAATTGTCATTTTGAAAGTGAAATGTACTAAACGGAATTCTTTAAGAGAAACTAATTACCATGGTTCTCATCTAAATTTCTGCAATGTGATTACTGTTTATATGGATACCTATATCATCTGCAGTTGCAACACTGCTCAAAATTCTGCTAATTTCTTATAATTGTCATGCAAACATAATCCATTTTATTGGAATTGTCCATATCTTGACTTTGAAGTATACTCTTATTATTTTCTTTCTGGCGCTATGACTGTTTTAAATTGAACTGACCTTTTTTGTTAAGAATAATGACTTTGCACTTAAGCACGACCACCAGGCATATTCCTTGGTTATTAAATCAAGGATGTAAGCTTGTTTACTCACAAATTATTTATTTCACAAATTAGTATATGATGACAGTATATGGGTGATCTAAATCACCCGAATCAGTGAATTACAGATGTCTAAAGAAGACCTCGTGGCGCAACGGTAGCGCGTCTGACTCCAGATCAGAAGGTTGTGTGTTCAAATCACGTCGGGGTCAATTGTCATTTTGAAAGTGAAATGTACTAAACGGAATTCTTTAAGAGAAACTAATCACCATGGTTCTCATCTAAATTTCTGCAATGTGATTACTGTTTATATGGATACCTATATCATCTGCAGTTGCAAATAAGTCTCAAAATTCTGCTAATTTCTTATAATTGTCATGCAAACATAATCCATTTCATTGGAATTGTCCATATCTTGACTTTGAAGTATACTCTTATTATTTTCTTTCTGGCGCTATGACTGTTTTAAATTGAACTGACCTTTTTTGTTAAGAATAATGACTTTGCACTTAAGCACGACCACCAGGCATATTCCTTGGTTATTAAATCAAGGATGTAAGCTTGTTTTCTCACAAATTATTTATTTCACAAATTATTATATGCAGACAGTATATGGGTGATCTAAATCTCCCGAATCAATGAATTATAGTTGCTCAAAAGAAGACCTCGTGGCGCACGGTAGCGCGTCTGACTCCAGATCAGAAGGTTGCGTGTTCAAATCACGTCGGGGTCAATTGTCATTTTGAAAATGAAATGTACTAAATGGAATTCTATAAGAGAAACTAATCACCATGGTTCTCATCTAAATTTCTGCAATGTGATTACTGTTTATATGGATACCTATATCATCTGCAGTTGCAAATAAGTCTCAAAATTCTGCTAATTTCTTATAATTGTCATGCAAACATAATCCATTTCATTGGAATTGTCCATATCTTGACTTTGAAGTATACACTTATTATTTTCTTTCTGGTGCTATGACTGTTTTCCATTGAAATGACCTTTTTTGTTAAGAATAATGACTTTGCACTTAAGCACGACCACCAGGCATATTCCTTGGTTATTGAATCAAGGATGTAAGCTTGTTTACTCACAAATTAATTATTTCACAAATTAGTATATGGAGACAGTATATGGGTGATCTAAATCACCCGAATCAGTGAATTACAGATGTCTAAAGAAGACCTCGTGGCGCAACGGTAGCGCGTCTGACTCCAGATCAGAATGTTGCGTGTTCAAATCACGTCGGGGTCAATTGTCATTTTGAAAGTGAAATGTACTAAACGGAATTCTTTAAGAGAAACTAATTACCATGGTTCTCATCTAAATTTCTGCAATGTGATTACTGTTTATATGGATACCTATATCATCTGCAGTTGCAACACTGCTCAAAATTCTGCTAATTTCTTATAATTGTCATGCAAACATAATCCATTTTATTGGAATTGTCCATATCTTGACTTTGAAGTATACTCTTATTATTTTCTTTCTGGCGCTATGACTGTTTTAAATTGAACTGACCTTTTTGGTTAAGAATAATGACTTTGCACTTAAGCACGACCACCAGGCATATTCCTTGGTTATTAAATCAAGGATGTAAGCTTGTTTTCTCACAAATTATTTATTTCACAAATTAGTATACGCAGACAGTATATGGGTGATCTAAATCTCCCGAATCAATGAATTATAGTTGCTCTAAAGAAGACCTTGTGGCGCAACGGTAGCGCGTCTGACTCCTGATCAGAAGTTTGCTTGTTCAAATCACGTCGGGGTCAATTGTCATTTTGAAAGTGAAATGTACTAAATGGAATTCTATAAGAGAAACTAATCACCATGGTTCTCATCTAAATTTCTGCAATGTGATTACTGTTTATATGGATACCTATATCATCTGCAGTTGCAACACTGCTCAAAATTCTGCTAATTTCTTATAATTGTCATGCAAACATAATCCATTTTATTGGAATTGTCCATATCTTGACTTTGAAGTATACTCTTATTATTTTCTTTCTGGCGCTATGACTGTTTTAAATTGAACTGACCTTTTTGGTTAAGAATAATGACTTTGCACTTAAGCACGACCACCAGGCATATTCCTTGGTTATTAAATCAAGGATGTAAGCTTGTTTTCTCACAAATTATTTATTTCACAAATTAGTATACGCAGACAGTATATGGGTGATCTAAATCTCCCGAATCAATGAATTATAGTTGCTCTAAAGAAGACCTTGTGGCGCAACGGTAGCGCGTCTGACTCCTGATCAGAAGTTTGCTTGTTCAAATCACGTCGGGGTCAATTGTCATTTTGAAAGTGAAATGTACTAAATGGAATTCTATAAGAGAAACTAATCACCATGGTTCTCATCTAAATTTCTGCAATGTGATTACTGTTTATATGGATACCTATATCCTCTGCAGTTGCAAATAAGTCTCAAAATTCTGCTAATTTCTTATAATTGTCATGCAAACATAATCCATTTCATTGGAATTGTCCATATCTTGACTTTGAAGTATACTCTTATTATTTTCTTTCTGGTGCTATGACTGTTTTCCATTGAACTGACCTTTTTTGTTAAGAATAATGACTTTGCACTTAAGCACGACCACCAGGCATATTCCTTGGTTATTGAATCAAGGATGTAAGCTTGTTTACTCACAAATTAATTATTTCACAAATTAGTATATGCAGACAGTATATGGGTGATCTAAATCACCCGAATCAGTGAATTACAGATGTCTAAAGAAGACCTCGTGGCGCAACGGTAGCGCGTCTGACTCCAGATCAGAAGGTTACGTGTTCAAATCACGTCGGGGTCAATTGTCATTTTGAAAGTGAAATGTACTAAACGGAATTCTTTAAGAGAAACTAATTACCATGGTTCTCATCTAAATTTCTGCAATGTGATTACTGTTTATATGGATACCTATATCATCTGCAGTTGCAACAAAGACTCAAAATTCTGCTAATTTCTTATAATTGTCATGCAAACATAATCCATTTCATTGGAATTGTCCATATCTTGACTTTGAAGTATACTCTTATTATTTTCTTTCTGGCGCTATGACTGTTTTAAATTGAACTGACCTTTTTTGTTAAGAATAATGACTTTGCACTTAAGCACGACCACCAGGCATATTCCTTGGTTATTAAATCAAGGATGTAAGCTTGTTTACTCACAAATTATTTATTTCACAAATTAGTATATGATGACAGTATATGCGTGATCTAAATCACCCGAATCAGTGAATTACAGATATCTAAAGAAGACCTCGTGGCGCAACGGTAGCGCTTCTGACTCCAGATCAGAAGGTTGCGTGTTCAAATCACGTCGGGGTCAATTGTCATTTTGAAAGTGAAATGTACTAAACGGAATTCTTTAAGAGAAACTAATTACCATGGTTCTCATCTAAATTTCTGCAATGTGATTACTGTTTATATGGATACCTATATCATCTGCAGTTGCAACAAAGACTCAAAATTCTGCTAATTTCTTATAATTGTCATGCAAACATAATCCATTTCATTGGAATTGTCCATATCTTGACTTTGAAGTATACTCTTATTATTTTCTTTCTGGCCCTATGACTGTTTTAAATTGAACTGACCTTTTTGGTTAAGAATAATGACTTTGCACTTAAGCACGACCACCAGGCATATTCCTTGGTTATTAAATCAAGGATGTAAGCTTGTTTACTCACAAATTATTTATTTCACAAATTAGTATATGATGACAGTATATGGGTGATCTAAATCACCCGAATCAGTGAATTACAGATGTCTAAAGAAGACCTCGTGGCGCAACGGTAGCGCGTCTGACTCCAGATCAGAAGGTTGCGTGTTCAAATCACGTCGGGGTCAATTGTCATTTTGAAAGTGAAATGTACTAAACGGAATTCTTTAAGAGAAACTAATCACCATGGTTCTCATCTAAATTTCTGCAATGTGATTACTGTTTTTATGGATACCTATATCATCTGCAGTTGCAAATAAGTCTCAAAATTCTGCTAATTTCTTATAATTGTCATGCAAACATAATCCATTTCATTGGAATTGTCCATATCTTGACTTCGAAGTATACTCTTATTATTTTCTTTCTGGTGCTATGACTGTTTTCCATTGAACTGACATTTTTTGTTAAGAATAATGACTTTGCACTTAAGCACGACCACCAGGCATATTCCTTGGTTATTGAATCAAGGATGTAAGCTTGTTTACTCACAAATTATTTATTTCACAAATTAGTATATGATGACAGTATATGGGTGATCTAAATCACCCGAATCAGTGAATTACAGATGTCTAAAGAAGACCTCGTGGCGCAACGGTAGCGCGTCTGACTCCAGATCAGAAGGTTGCGTGTTCAAATCACGTCGGGGTCAATTGTCATTTTGAAAGTGAAATGTACTAAACGGAATTCTTTAAGAGAAACTAATTACCATGGTTCTCATCTAAATTTCTGCAATGTGATTACTGTTTATATGGATACCTATATCATCTGCAGTTGCAACACTGCTCAAAATTCTGCTAATTTCTTATAATTGTCATGCAAACATAATCCATTTTATTGGAATTGTCCATATCTTGACTTTGAAGTATACTCTTATTATTTTCTTTCTGGCGCTATGACTGTTTTAAATTGAACTGACCTTTTTTGTTAAGAATAATGACTTTGCACTTAAGCACGACCACCAGGCATATTCCTTGGTTATTAAATCAAGGATGTAAGCTTGTTTACTCACAAATTATTTATTTCACAAATTAGTATATGATGACAGTATATGGGTGATCTAAATCACCCGAATCAGTGAATTACAGATGTCTAAAGAAGACCTCGTGGCGCAACGGTAGCGCGTCTGACTCCAGATCAGAAGGTTGTGTGTTCAAATCACGTCGGGGTCAATTGTCATTTTGAAAGTGAAATGTACTAAACGGAATTCTTTAAGAGAAACTAATCACCATGGTTCTCATCTAAATTTCTGCAATGTGATTACTGTTTATATGGATACCTATATCATCTGCAGTTGCAAATAAGTCTCAAAATTCTGCTAATTTCTTATAATTGTCATGCAAACATAATCCATTTCATTGGAATTGTCCATATCTTGACTTTGAAGTATACTCTTATTATTTTCTTTCTGGCGCTATGACTGTTTTAAATTGAACTGACCTTTTTTGTTAAGAATAATGACTTTGCACTTAAGCACGACCACCAGGCATATTCCTTGGTTATTAAATCAAGGATGTAAGCTTGTTTTCTCACAAATTATTTATTTCACAAATTATTATATGCAGACAGTATATGGGTGATCTAAATCTCCCGAATCAATGAATTATAGTTGCTCAAAAGAAGACCTCGTGGCGCACGGTAGCGCGTCTGACTCCAGATCAGAAGGTTGCGTGTTCAAATCACGTCGGGGTCAATTGTCATTTTGAAAATGAAATGTACTAAATGGAATTCTATAAGAGAAACTAATCACCATGGTTCTCATCTAAATTTCTGCAATGTGATTACTGTTTATATGGATACCTATATCATCTGCAGTTGCAAATAAGTCTCAAAATTCTGCTAATTTCTTATAATTGTCATGCAAACATAATCCATTTCATTGGAATTGTCCATATCTTGACTTTGAAGTATACACTTATTATTTTCTTTCTGGTGCTATGACTGTTTTCCATTGAAATGACCTTTTTTGTTAAGAATAATGACTTTGCACTTAAGCACGACCACCAGGCATATTCCTTGGTTATTGAATCAAGGATGTAAGCTTGTTTACTCACAAATTAATTATTTCACAAATTAGTATATGGAGACAGTATATGGGTGATCTAAATCACCCGAATCAGTGAATTACAGATGTCTAAAGAAGACCTCGTGGCGCAACGGTAGCGCGTCTGACTCCAGATCAGAATGTTGCGTGTTCAAATCACGTCGGGGTCAATTGTCATTTTGAAAGTGAAATGTACTAAACGGAATTCTTTAAGAGAAACTAATTACCATGGTTCTCATCTAAATTTCTGCAATGTGATTACTGTTTATATGGATACCTATATCATCTGCAGTTGCAACACTGCTCAAAATTCTGCTAATTTCTTATAATTGTCATGCAAACATAATCCATTTTATTGGAATTGTCCATATCTTGACTTTGAAGTATACTCTTATTATTTTCTTTCTGGCGCTATGACTGTTTTAAATTGAACTGACCTTTTTGGTTAAGAATAATGACTTTGCACTTAAGCACGACCACCAGGCATATTCCTTGGTTATTAAATCAAGGATGTAAGCTTGTTTTCTCACAAATTATTTATTTCACAAATTAGTATACGCAGACAGTATATGGGTGATCTAAATCTCCCGAATCAATGAATTATAGTTGCTCTAAAGAAGACCTTGTGGCGCAACGGTAGCGCGTCTGACTCCTGATCAGAAGTTTGCTTGTTCAAATCACGTCGGGGTCAATTGTCATTTTGAAAGTGAAATGTACTAAATGGAATTCTATAAGAGAAACTAATCACCATGGTTCTCATCTAAATTTCTGCAATGTGATTACTGTTTATATGGATACCTATATCATCTGCAGTTGCAACACTGCTCAAAATTCTGCTAATTTCTTATAATTGTCATGCAAACATAATCCATTTTATTGGAATTGTCCATATCTTGACTTTGAAGTATACTCTTATTATTTTCTTTCTGGCGCTATGACTGTTTTAAATTGAACTGACCTTTTTGGTTAAGAATAATGACTTTGCACTTAAGCACGACCACCAGGCATATTCCTTGGTTATTAAATCAAGGATGTAAGCTTGTTTTCTCACAAATTATTTATTTCACAAATTAGTATACGCAGACAGTATATGGGTGATCTAAATCTCCCGAATCAATGAATTATAGTTGCTCTAAAGAAGACCTTGTGGCGCAACGGTAGCGCGTCTGACTCCTGATCAGAAGTTTGCTTGTTCAAATCACGTCGGGGTCAATTGTCATTTTGAAAGTGAAATGTACTAAATGGAATTCTATAAGAGAAACTAATCACCATGGTTCTCATCTAAATTTCTGCAATGTGATTACTGTTTATATGGATACCTATATCCTCTGCAGTTGCAAATAAGTCTCAAAATTCTGCTAATTTCTTATAATTGTCATGCAAACATAATCCATTTCATTGGAATTGTCCATATCTTGACTTTGAAGTATACTCTTATTATTTTCTTTCTGGCGCTATGACTGTTTTAAATTGAACTGACCTTTTTTGTTAAGAATAATGACTTTGCACTTAAGCACGACCACCAGGCATATTCCTTGGTTATTAAATCAAGGATGTAAGCTTGTTTTCTCACAAATTATTTATTTCACAAATTAGTATATGCAGACAGTATATGGGTGATCTAAATCTCCCGAATCAATGAATTATAGTTGCTCTAAAGAAGACCTTGTGGCGCAACGGTAGTGCGTCTGACTCCAGATCAGAAAGTTGCGTGTTCAAATCACGTCGGGGTCAATTGTCATTTTGAAAGTGAAATGTACTAAACGGAATTCTTTAAGAGAAACTAATTACCATGGTTCTCATCTAAATTTCTGCAATGTGATTACTGTTTATATGGATACCTATATCATCTGCAGTTGCAACAAAGACTCAAAATTTTGCTAATTTCTTATAATTGTCATGCAAACATAATCCATTTCATTGGAATTGTCCATATCTTGACTTTGAAGTATACTCTTATTATTTTCTTTCTGGCGCTATGACTGTTTTAAATTGAACTGACCTTTTTTGTTAAGAATAATGACTTTGCACTTAAGCACGACCACCAGGCATATTCCTTGGTTATTAAATCAAGGATGTAAGCTTGTTTACTCACAAATTATTTATTTCACAAATTAGTATATGATGACAGTATATGGGTGATCTAAAAGTGAAATGTACTAAATGGAATTCTATAAGAGAAACTAATCACCATGGTTCTCCTCTAAATTTCTGCAATGTGATTACTGTTTATATGGATACCTATATCATCTGCAGTTGCAAATAAGTCTCAAAATTCTGCTAATTTCTTATAATTGTCATGCAAACATAATCCATTTCATTGGAATTGTCCATATCTTGACTTTGAAGTATACTCTTATGATTTTCTTTCTGGCGCTATGACTGTTTTAAATTGAACTGACCTTTTTTGTTAAGAATAATGACTTTGCACTTAAGCACGACCACCAGGCATATTCCTTGGTTATTAAATCAAGGATGTAAGCTTGTTTTCTCACAAATTATTTATTTCACAAATTAGTATATGCAGACAGTATATGGGTGATCTAAATCTCCCGAATCAATGAATTATAGTTGCTCTAAAGAAGACCTCGTGGCACAACGGTAGTGCGTCTGACTCCAGATCAGAAGGTTGCGTGTTCAAATCACGTCGGGGTCAATTGTCATTTTGAAAGTGAAATGTACTAAACGGAATTCTTTAAGAGAAACTAATTACCATGGTTCTCATCTAAATTTCTGCAATGTGATTACTGTTTATATGGATACCTATATCATCTGCAGTTGCAACAAAGACTCAAAATTTTGCTAATTTCTTATAATTGTCATGCAAACATAATCCATTTCATTGGAATTGTCCATATCTTGACTTTGAAGTATACTCTTATTATTTTCTTTCTGGCGCTATGACTGTTTTAAATTGAATGGACCTTTTTTGTTAAGAATAATGACTTTGCACTTAAGCACGACCACCAGGCATATTCCTTGGTTATTAAATCAAGGATGTAAGCTTGTTTACTCACAAATTATTTATTTCACAAATTAGTATATGATGACAGTAGATGGGTGATCTAAATCACCCGAATCAGTGAATTACAGATGTCTAAAGAAGACCTCGTGGCGCAACGGTAGCGCGTCTGACTCCAGATCAGAAGGTTGCGTGTTCAAATCACGTCGGGGTCAATTGTCATTTTGAAAGTGAAATGTACTAAATGGAATTCTTTAAGAGAAACTAATCACCATGGTTCTCATCTAAATTTCTGCAATGTGATTACTGTTTATATGGATACCTATATCATCTGCAGTTGCAAATAAGTATCAAAATTCTGCTAATTTCTTATAATTGTCATGCAAACATAATCCATTTCATTGGAATTGTCCATATCTTGACTTTGAAGTATACTCTTATTATTTTCTTTCTGGCGCTATGACTGTTTTAAATTGAACGGACCTTTTTTGTTAAGAATAATGACTTTGCACTTAAGCACGACCACCAGGCATATTCCTTGGTTATTAAATCAAGGATGTAAGCTTGTTTACTCACAAATTATTTATTTCACAAATTAGTATATGATGACAGTATATGGGTGATCTAAATCACCCGAATCAGTGAATTACAGATGTCTAAAGAAGACCTCGTGGCGCAACGGTAGCGCGTCTGACTCCAGATCAGAAGGTTGCGTGTTCAAATCACGTCGGGGTCAATTGTCATTTTGAAAGTGAAATGTACTAAACGGAATTCTTTAAGAGAAACTAATTACCATGGTTCTCATCTAAATTTCTGCAATGTGATTACTGTTTATATGGATACCTATATCATCTGCAGTTGCAACAAAGACTCAAAATTCTGCTAATTTCTTATAATTGTCATGCAAACATAATCCATTTCATTGGAATTGTCCATATCTTGACTTTGAAGTATACTCTTATTATTTTCTTTCTGGCGCTATGACTGTTTCAAATTGAACTGACCTATATTGTTAAGAATAATGACTTTGCACTTAAGCACGACCACCAGGCATATTCCTTGGTTATTAAATCAAG
>NC_139220.1:313101329-313126329 GCF_055691185.1 Crinia signifera | reverse complement strand
AACAAAGACTCAAAATTCTGCTAATTTCTTATAATTGTCATGCAAACATAATCCATTTCATTGGAATTGTCCATATCTTGACTTTGAAGTATACTCTTATTATTTTCTTTCTGGCGCTATGACTGTTTTAAATTGAACTGACCTTTTTTGTTAAGAATAATGACTTTGCACTTAAGCACGACCACCAGGCATATTCCTTGGTTATTAAATCAAGGATGTAAGCTTGTTTACTCACAAATTATTTATTTCACAAATTAGTATATGATGACAGTATATGGGTGATCTAAATCACCCGAATCAGTGAATTACAGATGTCTAAAGAAGACCTCGTGGCGCAACGGTAGCGCGTCTGACTCCAGATCAGAAGGTTGCGTGTTCAAATCACGTCGGGGTCAATTGTCATTTTGAAAGTGAAATGTACTAAACGGAATTCTTTAAGAGAAACTAATTACCATGGTTCTCATCTAAATTTCTGCAATGTGATTACTGTTTATATGGATACCTATATCATCTGCAGTTGCAACAAAGACTCAAAATTCTGCTAATTTCTTATAATTGTCATGCAAACATAATCCATTTCATTGGAATTGTCCATATCTTGACTTTGAAGTATACTCTTATTATTTTCTTTCTGGCGCTATTACTGTTTTAAATTGAACTGACCTTTTTTGTTAAGAATAATGACTTTGCACTTAAGCACGACCACCAGGCATATTCCTTGGTTATTAAATCAAGGATGTAAGCTTGTTTACTCACAAATTATTTTTTTCACAAATTAGTATATGATGACAGTATATGGGTGATCTAAATCACCCGAATCAGTGAATTACAGATGTCTAAAGAAGACCTCGTGGCGCAACGGTAGCGCGTCTGACTCCAGATCAGAAGGATGCGTGTTCAAATCACGTCGGGGTCAATTGTCATTTTGAAAGTGAAATGTACTAAACGGAATTCTTTAAGAGAAACTAATCACCATGGTTCTCATCTAAATTTCTGCAATGTGATTACTGTTTATATGGATACCTATATCATCTGCAGTTGCAAATAAGTCTCAAAATTCTGCTAATTTCTTATAATTGTCATGCAAACATAATCCATTTCATTGGAATTGTCCATATCTTGACTTTGAAGTATACTCTTATTATTTTCTTTCTGGCGCTATGACTGTTTTAAATTGAACGGACCTTTTTTGTTAAGAATAATGACTTTGCACTTAAGCACGACCACCAGGCATATTCCTTGGTTATTAAATCAAGGATGTAAGCTTGTTTACTCACAAATTATTTATTTCACAAATTAGTATATGATGACAGTATATGGGTGATCTAAATCACCCGAATCAGTGAATTACAGATGTCTAAAGAAGACCTCGTGGCGCAAAGGTAGCGCGTCTGACTCCAGATCAGAAGTTTGCGTGTTCAAATCACGTCGGGGTCAATTGTCATTTTGAAAGTGAAATGTACTAAACGGAATTCTTTAAGAGAAACTAATTACCATGGTTCTCATCTAAATTTCTGCAATGTGATTACTGTTTATATGGATACCTATATCATCTGCAGTTGCAACAAAGACTCAAAATTCTGCTAATTTCTTATAATTGTCATGCAAACATAATCCATTTCATTGGAATTGTCCATATCTTGACTTTGAAGTATACTCTTATTATTTTCTTTCTGGCGCTATGACTGTTTTAAATTGAACGGACCTTTTTTGTTAAAAATAATGACTTTGCACTTAAGCACGACCACCAGACATATTCCTTGGTTATTAAATCAAGGATGTAAGCTTGTTTACTCACAAATTATTTATTTCACAAATTAGTATATGATGACAGTATATGGGTGATCTAAATCACCCGAATCAGTGAATTACAGATGTCTAAAGAAGACCTCGTGGCGCAACGGTAGCGCGTCTGACTCCAGATCAGAAGGTTGCGTGTTCAAATCACGTCGGGGTCAATTGTCATTTTGAAAGTGAAATGTACTAAACGGAATTCTTTAAGAGAAACTAATTACCATGGTTCTCATCTAAATTTCTGCAATGTGATTACTGTTTATATGGATACCTATATCATCTGCAGTTGCAACAAAGACTCAAAATTCTGCTAATTTCTTATAATTGTCATGCAAACATAATCCATTTCATTGGAATTGTCCATATCTTGACTTTGAAGTATATTCTTATTATTTTCTTTCTGGCGCTATGATTGTTTTAAATTGAACTGACCTTTTTTGTTAAAAATAATGACTTTGCACTTAAGCACGACCACCAGGCATATTCCTTGGTTATTAAATCAAGGATGTAAGCTTGTTTTCTCACAAATTATTTATTTCACAAATTAGTATACGCAGACAGTATATGGGTGATCTAAATCTCCCGAATCAATGAATTATAGTTGCTCTAAAGAAGACCTTGTGGCGCAATGGTAGCGCGTCTGACTCCTGATCAGAAGTTTGCTTGTTCAAATCACGTCGGGGTCAATTGTCATTTTGAAAGTGAAATGTACTAAATTGAATTCTATAAGAGAAACTAATCACCATGGTTCTCATCTAAATTTCTGCAATGTGATTACTGTTTATATGGATACCTATATCATCTGCAGTTGCAAATAAGTCTCAAAATTCTGCTAATTTCTTATAATTGTCATGCAAACATAATCCATTTCATTGGAATTGTCCATATCTTGACTTTGAAGTATACTCTTATTATTTTCTTTCTGGCGCTATGACTGTTTTAAATTGAACTGACCTTTTTTGTTAAGAATAATGACTTTGCACTTAAGCACGACCACCAGGCATATTCCTTGGTTATTAAATCAAGGATGTAAGCTTGTTTTCTCACAAATTATTTATTTCACAAATTAGTATATGCAGACAGTATATGGGTGATCTAAATCTCCCGAATCAATGAATTATAGTTGCTCTAAAGAAGACCTCGTGGCGCAACGGTAGCGCGTCTGACTCCAGATCAGAAGGTTGCGTGTTCAAATCACGTCGGGGTCAATTGTCATTTTGAAAGTGAAATGTACTAAACGGAATTCTTTAAGAGAAACTAATCACCATGGTTCTCATCTAAATTTCTGCAATGTGATTACTGTTTATATGGATACCTATATCATCTGCAGTTGCAAATAAGTCTCAAAATTCTGCTAATTTCTTATAATTGTCATGCAAACATAATCCATTTCATTGGAATTGTCCATATCTTGACTTTGAAGTATACTCTTATTATTTTCTTTCTGGTGCTATGACTGTTTTCCATTGAACTGACCTTTTTTGTTAAGAATAATGACTTTGCACTTAAGCACGACCACCAGGCATATTCCTTGGTTATTGAATCAAGGATGTAAGCTTGTTTACTCACAAATTAATTATTTCACAAATTAGTATATGCAGACAGTATATGGGTGATCTAAATCACCCGAATCAGTGAATTACAGATGTCTAAAGAAGACCTCGTGGCGCAACGGTAGCGCGTCTGACTCCAGATCAGAAGGTTACGTGTTCAAATCACGTCGGGGTCAATTGTCATTTTGAAAGTGAAATGTACTAAACGGAATTCTTTAAGAGAAACTAATTACCATGGTTCTCATCTAAATTTCTGCAATGTGATTACTGTTTATATGGATACCTATATCATCTGCAGTTGCAACAAAGACTCAAAATTCTGCTAATTTCTTATAATTGTCATGCAAACATAATCCATTTCATTGGAATTGTCCATATCTTGACTTTGAAGTATACTCTTATTATTTTCTTTCTGGCGCTATGACTGTTTTAAATTGAACTGACCTTTTTTGTTAAGAATAATGACTTTGCACTTAAGCACGACCACCAGGCATATTCCTTGGTTATTAAATCAAGGATGTAAGCTTGTTTACTCACAAATTATTTATTTCACAAATTAGTATATGATGACAGTATATGCGTGATCTAAATCACCCGAATCAGTGAATTACAGATATCTAAAGAAGACCTCGTGGCGCAACGGTAGCGCTTCTGACTCCAGATCAGAAGGTTGCGTGTTCAAATCACGTCGGGGTCAATTGTCATTTTGAAAGTGAAATGTACTAAACGGAATTCTTTAAGAGAAACTAATTACCATGGTTCTCATCTAAATTTCTGCAATGTGATTACTGTTTATATGGATACCTATATCATCTGCAGTTGCAACAAAGACTCAAAATTCTGCTAATTTCTTATAATTGTCATGCAAACATAATCCATTTCATTGGAATTGTCCATATCTTGACTTTGAAGTATACTCTTATTATTTTCTTTCTGGCCCTATGACTGTTTTAAATTGAACTGACCTTTTTGGTTAAGAATAATGACTTTGCACTTAAGCACGACCACCAGGCATATTCCTTGGTTATTAAATCAAGGATGTAAGCTTGTTTACTCACAAATTATTTATTTCACAAATTAGTATATGATGACAGTATATGGGTGATCTAAATCACCCGAATCAGTGAATTACAGATGTCTAAAGAAGACCTCGTGGCGCAACGGTAGCGCGTCTGACTCCAGATCAGAAGGTTGCGTGTTCAAATCACGTCGGGGTCAATTGTCATTTTGAAAGTGAAATGTACTAAACGGAATTCTTTAAGAGAAACTAATCACCATGGTTCTCATCTAAATTTCTGCAATGTGATTACTGTTTTTATGGATACCTATATCATCTGCAGTTGCAAATAAGTCTCAAAATTCTGCTAATTTCTTATAATTGTCATGCAAACATAATCCATTTCATTGGAATTGTCCATATCTTGACTTTGAAGTATACTCTTATTATTTTCTTTCTGGTGCTATGACTGTTTTCCATTGAACTGACCTTTTTTGTTAAGAATAATGACTTTGCACTTAAGCACGACCACCAGGCATATTCCTTGGTTATTGAATCAAGGATGTAAGCTTGTTTACTCACAAATTATTTATTTCACAAATTAGTATATGATGACAGTATATGGGTGATCTAAATCACCCGAATCAGTGAATTACAGATGTCTAAAGAAGACCTCGTGGCGCAACGGTAGCGCGTCTGACTCCAGATAAGAAGGTTGCGTGTTCAAATCACGTCGGGGTCAATTGTCATTTTGAAAGTGAAATGTACTAAACGGAATTCTTTAAGAGAAACTAATTACCATGGTTCTCATCTAAATTTCTGCAATGTGATTACTGTTTATATGGATACCTATATCATCTGCAGTTGCAAATAAGTCTCAAAATTCTGCTAATTTCTTATAATTGTCATGCAAACATAATCCATTTTATTGGAATTGTCCATATCTTGACTTTGAAGTATACTCTTATTATTTTCTTTCTGGCGCTATGACTGTTTTAAATTGAACTGACCTTTTTTGTTAAGAATAATGACTTTGCACTTAAGCACGACCACCAGGCATATTCCTTGGTTATTAAATCAAGGATGTAAGCTTGTTTACTCACAAATTATTTATTTCACAAATTAGTATATGATGACAGTATATGGGTGATCTAAATCACCCGAATCAGTGAATTACAGATGTCTAAAGAAGACCTCGTGGCGCAACGGTAGCGCGTCTGACTCCAGATCAGAAGGTTGTGTGTTCAAATCACGTCGGGGTCAATTGTCATTTTGAAAGTGAAATGTACTAAACGGAATTCTTTAAGAGAAACTAATCACCATGGTTCTCATCTAAATTTCTGCAATGTGATTACTGTTTATATGGATACCTATATCATCTGCAGTTGCAAATAAGTCTCAAAATTCTGCTAATTTCTTATAATTGTCATGCAAACATAATCCATTTCATTGGAATTGTCCATATCTTGACTTTGAAGTATACTCTTATTATTTTCTTTCTGGCGCTATGACTGTTTTAAATTGAACTGACCTTTTTTGTTAAGAATAATGACTTTGCACTTAAGCACGACCACCAGGCATATTCCTTGGTTATTAAATCAAGGATGTAAGCTTGTTTTCTCACAAATTATTTATTTCACAAATTATTATATGCAGACAGTATATGGGTGATCTAAATCTCCCGAATCAATGAATTATAGTTGCTCAAAAGAAGACCTCGTGGCGCACGGTAGCGCGTCTGACTCCAGATCAGAAGGTTGCGTGTTCAAATCACGTCGGGGTCAATTGTCATTTTGAAAATGAAATGTACTAAATGGAATTCTATAAGAGAAACTAATCACCATGGTTCTCATCTAAATTTCTGCAATGTGATTACTGTTTATATGGATACCTATATCATCTGCAGTTGCAAATAAGTCTCAAAATTCTGCTAATTTCTTATAATTGTCATGCAAACATAATCCATTTCATTGGAATTGTCCATATCTTGACTTTGAAGTATACACTTATTATTTTCTTTCTGGTGCTATGACTGTTTTCCATTGAAATGACCTTTTTTGTTAAGAATAATGACTTTGCACTTAAGCACGACCACCAGGCATATTCCTTGGTTATTGAATCAAGGATGTAAGCTTGTTTACTCACAAATTAATTATTTCACAAATTAGTATATGGAGACAGTATATGGGTGATCTAAATCACCCGAATCAGTGAATTACAGATGTCTAAAGAAGACCTCGTGGCGCAACGGTAGCGCGTCTGACTCCAGATCAGAATGTTGCGTGTTCAAATCACGTCGGGGTCAATTGTCATTTTGAAAGTGAAATGTACTAAACGGAATTCTTTAAGAGAAACTAATTACCATGGTTCTCATCTAAATTTCTGAAATGTGATTACTGTTTATATGGATACCTATATCATCTGCAGTTGCAACACTGCTCAAAATTCTGCTAATTTCTTATAATTGTCATGCAAACATAATCCATTTTATTGGAATTGTCCATATCTTGACTTTGAAGTATACTCTTATTATTTTCTTTCTGGCGCTATGACTGTTTTAAATTGAACTGACCTTTTTGGTTAAGAATAATGACTTTGCACTTAAGCACGACCACCAGGCATATTCCTTGGTTATTAAATCAAGGATGTAAGCTTGTTTTCTCACAAATTATTTATTTCACAAATTAGTATACGCAGACAGTATATGGGTGATCTAAATCTCCCGAATCAATGAATTATAGTTGCTCTAAAGAAGACCTTGTGGCGCAACGGTAGCGCGTCTGACTCCTGATCAGAAGTTTGCTTGTTCAAATCACGTCAGGGTCAATTGTCATTTTGAAAGTGAAATGTACTAAATGGAATTCTATAAGAGAAACTAATCACCATGGTTCTCATCTAAATTTCTGCAATGTGATTACTGTTTATATGGATACCTATATCATCTGCAGTTGCAACACTGCTCAAAATTCTGCTAATTTCTTATAATTGTCATGCAAACATAATCCATTTTATTGGAATTGTCCATATCTTGACTTTGAAGTATACTCTTATTATTTTCTTTCTGGCGCTATGACTGTTTTAAATTGAACTGACCTTTTTGGTTAAGAATAATGACTTTGCACTTAAGCACGACCACCAGGCATATTCCTTGGTTATTAAATCAAGGATGTAAGCTTGTTTTCTCACAAATTATTTATTTCACAAATTAGTATACGCAGACAGTATATGGGTGATCTAAATCTCCCGAATCAATGAATTATAGTTGCTCTAAAGAAGACCTTGTGGCGCAACGGTAGCGCGTCTGACTCCTGATCAGAAGTTTGCTTGTTCAAATCACGTCGGGGTCAATTGTCATTTTGAAAGTGAAATGTACTAAATGGAATTCTATAAGAGAAACTAATCACCATGGTTCTCATCTAAATTTCTGCAATGTGATTACTGTTTATATGGATACCTATATCCTCTGCAGTTGCAAATAAGTCTCAAAATTCTGCTAATTTCTTATAATTGTCATGCAAACATAATCCATTTCATTGGAATTGTCCATATCTTGACTTTGAAGTATACTCTTATTATTTTCTTTCTGGCGCTATGACTGTTTTAAATTGAACTGACCTTTTTTGTTAAGAATAATGACTTTGCACTTAAGCACGACCACCAGGCATATTCCTTGGTTATTAAATCAAGGATGTAAGCTTGTTTTCTCACAAATTATTTATTTCACAAATTAGTATATGCAGACAGTATATGGGTGATCTAAATCTCCCGAATCAATGAATTATAGTTGCTCTAAAGAAGACCTTGTGGCGCAACGGTAGTGCGTCTGACTCCAGATCAGAAAGTTGCGTGTTCAAATCACGTCGGGGTCAATTGTCATTTTGAAAGTGAAATGTACTAAACGGAATTCTTTAAGAGAAACTAATTACCATGGTTCTCATCTAAATTTCTGCAATGTGATTACTGTTTATATGGATACCTATATCATCTGCAGTTGCAACAAAGACTCAAAATTTTGCTAATTTCTTATAATTGTCATGCAAACATAATCCATTTCATTGGAATTGTCCATATCTTGACTTTGAAGTATACTCTTATTATTTTCTTTCTGGCGCTATGACTGTTTTAAATTGAACTGACCTTTTTTGTTAAGAATAATGACTTTGCACTTAAGCACGACCACCAGGCATATTCCTTGGTTATTAAATCAAGGATGTAAGCTTGTTTACTCACAAATTATTTATTTCACAAATTAGTATATGATGACAGTATATGGGTGATCTAAAAGTGAAATGTACTAAATGGAATTCTATAAGAGAAACTAATCACCATGGTTCTCCTCTAAATTTCTGCAATGTGATTACTGTTTATATGGATACCTATATCATCTGCAGTTGCAAATAAGTCTCAAAATTCTGCTAATTTCTTATAATTGTCATGCAAACATAATCCATTTCATTGGAATTGTCCATATCTTGACTTTGAAGTATACTCTTATGATTTTCTTTCTGGCGCTATGACTGTTTTAAATTGAACTGACCTTTTTTGTTAAGAATAATGACTTTGCACTTAAGCACGACCACCAGGCATATTCCTTGGTTATTAAATCAAGGATGTAAGCTTGTTTTCTCACAAATTATTTATTTCACAAATTAGTATATGCAGACAGTATATGGGTGATCTAAATCTCCCGAATCAATGAATTATAGTTGCTCTAAAGAAGACCTCGTGGCGCAACGGTAGCGCGTCTGACTCCAGATAAGAAGGTTGCGTGTTCAAATCACGTCGGGGTCATTTGTCATTTTGAAAGTGAAATGTACTAAACGGAATTCTTTAAGAGAAACTAATTACCATGGTTCTCATCTAAATTTCTGCAATGTGATTACTGTTTATATGGATACCTATATCATCTGCAGTTGCAAATAAGTCTCAAAATTCTGCTAATTTCTTATAATTGTCATGCAAACATAATCCATTTTATTGGAATTGTCCATATCTTGACTTTGAAGTATACTCTTATTATTTTCTTTCTGGCGCTATGACTGTTTTAAATTGAACTGACCTTTTTTGTTAAGAATAATGACTTTGCACTTAAGCACGACCACCAGGCATATTCCTTGGTTATTAAATCAAGGATGTAAGCTTGTTTACTCACAAATTATTTATTTCACAAATTAGTATATGATGACAGTATATGGGTGATCTAAATCACCCGAATCAGTGAATTACAGATGTCTAAAGAAGACCTCGTGGCGCAACGGTAGCGCGTCTGACTCCAGATCAGAAGGTTGTGTGTTCAAATCACGTCGGGGTCAATTGTCATTTTGAAAGTGAAATGTACTAAACGGAATTCTTTAAGAGAAACTAATCACCATGGTTCTCATCTAAATTTCTGCAATGTGATTACTGTTTATATGGATACCTATATCATCTGCAGTTGCAAATAAGTCTCAAAATTCTGCTAATTTCTTATAATTGTCATGCAAACATAATCCATTTCATTGGAATTGTCCATATCTTGACTTTGAAGTATACTCTTATTATTTTCTTTCTGGCGCTATGACTGTTTTAAATTGAACTGACCTTTTTTGTTAAGAATAATGACTTTGCACTTAAGCACGACCACCAGGCATATTCCTTGGTTATTAAATCAAGGATGTAAGCTTGTTTTCTCACAAATTATTTATTTCACAAATTATTATATGCAGACAGTATATGGGTGATCTAAATCTCCCGAATCAATGAATTATAGTTGCTCAAAAGAAGACCTCGTGGCGCACGGTAGCGCGTCTGACTCCAGATCAGAAGGTTGCGTGTTCAAATCACGTCGGGGTCAATTGTCATTTTGAAAATGAAATGTACTAAATGGAATTCTATAAGAGAAACTAATCACCATGGTTCTCATCTAAATTTCTGCAATGTGATTACTGTTTATATGGATACCTATATCATCTGCAGTTGCAAATAAGTCTCAAAATTCTGCTAATTTCTTATAATTGTCATGCAAACATAATCCATTTCATTGGAATTGTCCATATCTTGACTTTGAAGTATACACTTATTATTTTCTTTCTGGTGCTATGACTGTTTTCCATTGAAATGACCTTTTTTGTTAAGAATAATGACTTTGCACTTAAGCACGACCACCAGGCATATTCCTTGGTTATTGAATCAAGGATGTAAGCTTGTTTACTCACAAATTAATTATTTCACAAATTAGTATATGGAGACAGTATATGGGTGATCTAAATCACCCGAATCAGTGAATTACAGATGTCTAAAGAAGACCTCGTGGCGCAACGGTAGCGCGTCTGACTCCAGATCAGAATGTTGCGTGTTCAAATCACGTCGGGGTCAATTGTCATTTTGAAAGTGAAATGTACTAAACGGAATTCTTTAAGAGAAACTAATTACCATGGTTCTCATCTAAATTTCTGAAATGTGATTACTGTTTATATGGATACCTATATCATCTGCAGTTGCAACACTGCTCAAAATTCTGCTAATTTCTTATAATTGTCATGCAAACATAATCCATTTTATTGGAATTGTCCATATCTTGACTTTGAAGTATACTCTTATTATTTTCTTTCTGGCGCTATGACTGTTTTAAATTGAACTGACCTTTTTGGTTAAGAATAATGACTTTGCACTTAAGCACGACCACCAGGCATATTCCTTGGTTATTAAATCAAGGATGTAAGCTTGTTTTCTCACAAATTATTTATTTCACAAATTAGTATACGCAGACAGTATATGGGTGATCTAAATCTCCCGAATCAATGAATTATAGTTGCTCTAAAGAAGACCTTGTGGCGCAACGGTAGCGCGTCTGACTCCTGATCAGAAGTTTGCTTGTTCAAATCACGTCAGGGTCAATTGTCATTTTGAAAGTGAAATGTACTAAATGGAATTCTATAAGAGAAACTAATCACCATGGTTCTCATCTAAATTTCTGCAATGTGATTACTGTTTATATGGATACCTATATCATCTGCAGTTGCAACACTGCTCAAAATTCTGCTAATTTCTTATAATTGTCATGCAAACATAATCCATTTTATTGGAATTGTCCATATCTTGACTTTGAAGTATACTCTTATTATTTTCTTTCTGGCGCTATGACTGTTTTAAATTGAACTGACCTTTTTGGTTAAGAATAATGACTTTGCACTTAAGCACGACCACCAGGCATATTCCTTGGTTATTAAATCAAGGATGTAAGCTTGTTTTCTCACAAATTATTTATTTCACAAATTAGTATACGCAGACAGTATATGGGTGATCTAAATCTCCCGAATCAATGAATTATAGTTGCTCTAAAGAAGACCTTGTGGCGCAACGGTAGCGCGTCTGACTCCTGATCAGAAGTTTGCTTGTTCAAATCACGTCGGGGTCAATTGTCATTTTGAAAGTGAAATGTACTAAATGGAATTCTATAAGAGAAACTAATCACCATGGTTCTCATCTAAATTTCTGCAATGTGATTACTGTTTATATGGATACCTATATCCTCTGCAGTTGCAAATAAGTCTCAAAATTCTGCTAATTTCTTATAATTGTCATGCAAACATAATCCATTTCATTGGAATTGTCCATATCTTGACTTTGAAGTATACTCTTATTATTTTCTTTCTGGCGCTATGACTGTTTTAAATTGAACTGACCTTTTTTGTTAAGAATAATGACTTTGCACTTAAGCACGACCACCAGGCATATTCCTTGGTTATTAAATCAAGGATGTAAGCTTGTTTTCTCACAAATTATTTATTTCACAAATTAGTATATGCAGACAGTATATGGGTGATCTAAATCTCCCGAATCAATGAATTATAGTTGCTCTAAAGAAGACCTTGTGGCGCAACGGTAGTGCGTCTGACTCCAGATCAGAAAGTTGCGTGTTCAAATCACGTCGGGGTCAATTGTCATTTTGAAAGTGAAATGTACTAAACGGAATTCTTTAAGAGAAACTAATTACCATGGTTCTCATCTAAATTTCTGCAATGTGATTACTGTTTATATGGATACCTATATCATCTGCAGTTGCAACAAAGACTCAAAATTTTGCTAATTTCTTATAATTGTCATGCAAACATAATCCATTTCATTGGAATTGTCCATATCTTGACTTTGAAGTATACTCTTATTATTTTCTTTCTGGCGCTATGACTGTTTTAAATTGAACTGACCTTTTTTGTTAAGAATAATGACTTTGCACTTAAGCACGACCACCAGGCATATTCCTTGGTTATTAAATCAAGGATGTAAGCTTGTTTACTCACAAATTATTTATTTCACAAATTAGTATATGATGACAGTATATGGGTGATCTAAAAGTGAAATGTACTAAATGGAATTCTATAAGAGAAACTAATCACCATGGTTCTCCTCTAAATTTCTGCAATGTGATTACTGTTTATATGGATACCTATATCATCTGCAGTTGCAAATAAGTCTCAAAATTCTGCTAATTTCTTATAATTGTCATGCAAACATAATCCATTTCATTGGAATTGTCCATATCTTGACTTTGAAGTATACTCTTATGATTTTCTTTCTGGCGCTATGACTGTTTTAAATTGAACTGACCTTTTTTGTTAAGAATAATGACTTTGCACTTAAGCACGACCACCAGGCATATTCCTTGGTTATTAAATCAAGGATGTAAGCTTGTTTTCTCACAAATTATTTATTTCACAAATTAGTATATGCAGACAGTATATGGGTGATCTAAATCTCCCGAATCAATGAATTATAGTTGCTCTAAAGAAGACCTCGTGGCACAACGGTAGTGCGTCTGACTCCAGATCAGAAGGTTGCGTGTTCAAATCACGTCGGGGTCAATTGTCATTTTGAAAGTGAAATGTACTAAACGGAATTCTTTAAGAGAAACTAATTACCATGGTTCTCATCTAAATTTCTGCAATGTGATTACTGTTTATATGGATACCTATATCATCTGCAGTTGCAACAAAGACTCAAAATTTTGCTAATTTCTTATAATTGTCATGCAAACATAATCCATTTCATTGGAATTGTCCATATCTTGACTTTGAAGTATACTCTTATTATTTTCTTTCTGGCGCTATGACTGTTTTAAATTGAACGGACCTTTTTTGTTAAGAATAATGACTTTGCACTTAAGCACGACCACCAGGCATATTCCTTGGTTATTAAATCAAGGATGTAAGCTTGTTTACTCACAAATTATTTATTTCACAAATTAGTATATGATGACAGTATATGGGTGATCTAAATCACCCGAATCAGTGAATTACAGATGTCTAAAGAAGACCTCGTGGCGCAACGGTAGCGCGTCTGACTCCAGATCAGAAGGTTGCGTGTTCAAATCACGTCGGGGTCAATTGTCATTTTGAAAGTGAAATGTACTAAATGGAATTCTTTAAGAGAAACTAATCACCATGGTTCTCATCTAAATTTCTGCAATGTGATTACTGTTTATATGGATACCTATATCATCTGCAGTTGCAAATAAGTATCAAAATTCTGCTAATTTCTTATAATTGTCATGCAAACATAATCCATTTCATTGGAATTGTCCATATCTTGACTTTGAAGTATACTCTTATTATTTTCTTTCTGGCGCTATGACTGTTTTAAATTGAACGGACCTTTTTTGTTAAGAATAATGAATTTGCACTTAAGCACGACCACCAGGCATATTCCTTGGTTATTAAATCAAGGATGTAAGCTTGTTTACTCACAAATTATTTATTTCACAAATTAGTATATGATGACAGTATATGGGTGATCTAAATCACCCGAATCAGTGAATTACAGATGTCTAAAGAAGACCTCGTGGCGCAACGGTAGCGCGTCTGACTCCAGATCAGAAGGTTGCGTGTTCAAATCACGTCGGGGTCAATTGTCATTTTGAAAGTGAAATGTACTAAACGGAATTCTTTAAGAGAATCTAATTACCATGGTTCTCATCTAAATTTCTGCAATGTGATTACTGTTTATATGGATACCTATATCATCTGCAGTTGCAACAAAGACTCAAAATTCTGCTAATTTCTTATAATTGTCATGCAAACATAATCCATTTCATTGGAATTGTCCATATCTTGACTTTGAAGTATACTCTTATTATTTTCTTTCTGGCGCTATGACTGTTTCAAATTGAACTGACCTATATTGTTAAGAATAATGACTTTGCACTTAAGCACGACCACCAGGCATATTCCTTGGTTATTAAATCAAGGATGTAAGCTTGTTTTCTCACAAATTATTTATTTCACAAATTAGTTTATGCAGACAGTATATGGGTGATCTAAATCTCCCGAATCAATAAATTATAGTTGCTCTAAAGAAGACCTCGTGGCGCAATGGTAGCGCGTCTGACTCCAGATCAGAAGGTTGCGTGTTCAAATCACGTCTGGGTCAATTGTCATTTTGAAAGTGAAATGTACTAAACGGAATTCTTTAAGAGAAACTAATTACCATGGTTCTCATCTAAATTTCTGCAATGTGATTACTGTTTATATGGATACCTATATCATCTGCAGTTGCAACACTGCTCAAAATTCTGCTAATTTCTTATAATTGTCATGCAAACATAATCCATTTTATTGGAATTGTCCATATCTTGACTTTGAAGTATACTCTTATTATTTTCTTTCTGGCGCTATGAATGTTTTAAATTGAACTGACCTTTTTGGTTAAGAATAATGACTTTGCACTTAAGCACGACCACCAGGCATATTCCTTGGTTATTAAATCAAGGATGTAAGCTTGTTTTCTCACAAATTATTTATTTCACAAATTAGTATACGCAGACAGTATATGGGTGATCTAAATCTCCCGAATCAATGAATTATAGTTGCTTTAAAGAAGACCTTGTGGCGCAACGGTAGCGCGTCTGACTCCTGATCAGAAGTTTGCTTGTTCAAATCACGTCGGGGTCAATTGTCATTTTGAAAGTGAAATGTACTAAATGGAATTCTATAAGAGAAACTAATCACCATGGTTCTCATCTAAATTTCTGCAATGTGATTACTGTTTATATGGATACCTATATCATCTGCAGTTGCAACACTGCTCAAAATTCTGCTAATTTCTTATAATTGTCATGCAAACATAATCCATTTTATTGGAATTGTCCATATCTTGACTTTGAAGTATACTCTTATTATTTTCTTTCTGGCGCTATGACTGTTTTAAATTGAACTGACCTTTTTTGTTAAGAATAATGACTTTGCACTTAAGCACGACCACCAGGCATATTCCTTGGTTATTAAATCAAGGATGTAAGCTTGTTTTCTCACAAATTATTTATTTCACAAATTAGTATATGCAGACAGTATATGGGTGATCTAAATCTTCCGAATCAATGAATTATAGTTGCTCTAAAGAAGACCTCGTGGCACAACGGTAGTGCGTCTGACTCCAGATCAGAAGGTTGCGTGTTCAAATCACGTCGGGGTCAATTGTCATTTTGAAAGTGAAATGTACTAAACGGAATTCTTTAAGAGAAACTAATTACCATGGTTCTCATCTAAATTTCTGCAATGTGATTACTGTTTATATGGATACCTATATCATCTGCAGTTGCAACAAAGACTCAAAATTTTGCTAATTTCTTATAATTGTCATGCAAACATAATCCATTTCATTGGAATTGTCCATATCTTGACTTTGAAGTATACTCTTATTATTTTCTTTCTGGCGCTATGACTGTTTTAAATTGAACGGACCTTTTTTGTTAAGAATAATGACTTTGCACTTAAGCACGACCACCAGGCATATTCCTTGGTTATTAAATCAAGGATGTAAGCTTGTTTACTCACAAATTATTTATTTCACAAATTAGTATATGATGACAGTATATGGGTGATCTAAATCACCCGAATCAGTGAATAACAGATGTCTAAAGAAGACCTCGTGGCGCAACGGTAGCGCGTCTGACTCCAGATCAGAAGGTTGCGTGTTCAAATCACGTCGGGGTCAATTGTCATTTTGAAAGTGAAATGTACTAAATGGAATTCTTTAAGAGAAACTAATCACCATGGTTCTCATCTAAATTTCTGCAATGTGATTACTGTTTATATGGATACCTATATCATCTGCAGTTGCAAATAAGTATCAAAATTCTGCTAATTTCTTATAATTGTCATGCAAACATAATCCATTTCATTGGAATTGTCCATATCTTGACTTTGAAGTATACTCTTATTATTTTCTTTCTGGCGCTATGACTGTTTTAAATTGAACGGACCTTTTTTGTTAAGAATAATGACTTTGCACTTAAGCACGACCACCAGGCATATTCCTTGGTTATTAAATCAAGGATGTAAGCTTGTTTACTCACAAATTATTTATTTCACAAATTAGTATATGATGACAGTATATGGGTGATCTAAATCACCCGAATCAGTGAATTACAGATGTCTAAAGAAGACCTCGTGGCGCAACGGTAGCGCGTCTGACTCCAGATCAGAAGGTTGCGTGTTCAAATCACGTCGGGGTCAATTGTCATTTTGAAAGTGAAATGTACTAAACGGAATTCTTTAAGAGAAACTAATTACCATGGTTCTCATCTAAATTTCTGCAATGTGATTACTGTTTATATGGATACCTATATCATCTGCAGTTGCAACAAAGACTCAAAATTCTGCTAATTTCTTATAATTGTCATGCAAACATAATCCATTTCATTGGAATTGTCCATATCTTGACTTTGAAGTATACTCTTATTATTTTCTTTCTGGCGCTATGACTGTTTCAAATTGAACTGACCTATATTGTTAAGAATAATGACTTTGCACTTAAGCACGACCACCAGGCATATTCCTTGGTTATTAAATCAAGGATGTAAGCTTGTTTTCTCACAAATTATTTATTTCACAAATTAGTTTATGCAGACAGTATATGGGTGATCTAAATCTCCCGAATCAATAAATTATAGTTGCTCTAAAGAAGACCTTGTGGCGCAACGGTAGTGCGTCTGACTCCAGATCAGAAGGTTGCGTGTTCAAATCACGTCTGGGTCAATTGTCATTTTGAAAGTGAAATGTACTAAACGGAATTCTGTAAGAGAACCTAATTACCATGGTTCTCATCTAAATTTCTGCAATGTGATTACTGTTTATATGGATACCTATATCATCTGCAGTTGCAACAAAGACTCAAAATTCTGCTAATTTCTTATAATTGTCATGCAAACATAATCCATTTCATTGGAATTGTCCATATCTTGACTTTGAAGTATACTCTTATTATTTTCTTTCTGGCCCTATGACTGTTTTAAATTGAACTGACCTTTTTTGTTAAGAATAATGACTTTGCACTTAAGCACGACCACCAGGCATATTCCTTGGTTATTAAATCAAGGATGTAAGCTTGTTTACTCACAAATTATTTATTTCACAAATTAGTATATGATGACAGTATATGGGTGATCTAAATCACCCGAATCAGTGAATTACAGATGTCTAAAGAAGACCTCGTGGTGCAACGGTAGCGCGTCTGACTCCAGATCAGAAGGTTGCGTGTTCAAATCACGTCGGGGTCAATTGTCATTTTGAAAGTGAAATGTACTAAACGGAATTCTTTAAGAGAAACTAATCACCATGGTTCTCATCTAAATTTCTGCAATGTGATTACTGTTTATATGGATACCTATATCATCTGCAGTTGCAAATAAGTCTCAAAATTCTGCTAATTTCTTACAATTGTCATGCAAACATAATCCATTTCATTGGAATTGTCCATATCTTGACTTTGAAGTATACTCTTATTATTTTCTTTCTGGTGCTATGACTGTTTTCCATTGAACTGACCTTTTTTGTTAAGAATAATGACTTTGCACTTAAGCACGACCACCAGGCATATTCCTTGGTTATTGAATCAAGGATGTAAGCTTGTTTACTCACAAATTAATTATTTCACAAATTAGTATATGCAGACAGTATATGGGTGATCTAAATCACCCGAATCAGTGAATTACAGATGTCTAAAGAAGACCTTGTGGCGCAACGGCAGCGCGTCTGACTCCAGATCAGAAGGTTACGTGTTCAAATCACGTCTGGGTCAATTGTCATTTTGAAAGTGAAATGTACTAAACGGAATTCTTTAAGAGAAACTAATTACCATGGTTCTCATCTAAATTTCTGCAATGTGATTACTGTTTATATGGATACCTATATCATCTGCAGTTGCAACACTGCTCAAAATTCTGCTAATTTCTTATAATTGTCATGCAAACATAATCCATTTTATTGGAATTGTCCATATCTTGACTTTGAAGTATACTCTTATTATTTTCTTTCTGGCGCTATGAATGTTTTAAATTGAACTGACCTTTTTGGTTAAGAATAATGACTTTGCACTTAAGCACGACCACCAGGCATATTCCTTGGTTATTAAATCAAGGATGTAAGCTTGTTTTCTCACAAATTATTTATTTCACAAATTAGTATACGCAGACAGTATATGGGTGATCTAAATCTCCCGAATCAATGAATTATAGTTGCTTTAAAGAAGACCTTGTGGCGCAACGGTAGCGCGTCTGACTCCTGATCAGAAGTTTGCTTGTTCAAATCACGTCGGGGTCAATTGTCATTTTGAAAGTGAAATGTACTAAATGGAATTCTATAAGAGAAACTAATCACCATGGTTCTCATCTAAATTTCTGCAATGTGATTACTGTTTATATGGATACCTATATCATCTGCAGTTGCAACACTGCTCAAAATTCTGCTAATTTCTTATAATTGTCATGCAAACATAATCCATTTTATTGGAATTGTCCATATCTTGACTTTGAAGTATACTCTTATTATTTTCTTTCTGGCGCTATGACTGTTTTAAATTGAACTGACCTTTTTTGTTAAGAATAATGACTTTGCACTTAAGCACGACCACCAGGCATATTCCTTGGTTATTAAATCAAGGATGTAAGCTTGTTTTCTCACAAATTATTTATTTCACAAATTAGTATATGCAGACAGTATATGGGTGATCTAAATTTCCCGAATCAATGAATTATAGTTGCTCTAAAGAAGACCTCGTGGCGCAACGGTAGTGCGTCTGACTCCAGATCAGAAGGTTGCGTGTTCAAATCACGTCGGGGTCAATTGTCATTTTGAAAGTGAAATGTACTAAACGGAATTCTTTAAGAGAAACTAATTACCATGGTTCTCATCTAAATTTCTGCAATGTGATTACTGTTTATATGGATACCTATATCATCTGCAGTTGCAACAAAGACTCAAAATTTTGCTAATTTCTTATAATTGTCATGCAAACATAATCCATTTCATTGGAATTGTCCATATCTTGACTTTGAAGTATACTCTTATTATTTTCTTTCTGGCGCTATGCCTGTTTTAAATTGAACTGACCTTTTTTGTTAAGAATAATGACTTTGCACTTAAGCACGACCACCAGGCATATTTCTTGGTTATTAAATCAAGGATGTAAGCTTGTTTACTCACAAATTATTTATTTCACAAATTAGTATATGATGACAGTATATGGGTGATCTAAAAGTGAAATGTACTAAATGGAATTCTATAAGAGAAACTAATCACCATGGTTCTCATCTAAATTTCTGCAATGTGATTACTGTTTATATGGATACCTATATCATCTGCAGTTGCAAATAAGTCTCAAAATTCTGCTAATTTCTTATAATTGTCATGCAAACATAATCCATTTCATTGGAATTGTCCATATCTTGACTTTGAAGTATACTCTTATGATTTTCTTTCTGGCGCTATGACTGTTTTAAATTGAACTGACCTTTTTTGTTAAGAATAATGACTTTGCACTTAAGCACGACCACCAGGCATATTCCTTGGTTATTAAATCAAGGATGTAAGCTTGTTTTCTCACAAATTATTTATTTCACAAATTAGTATATGCAGACAGTATATGGGTGATCTAAATCTCCCGAATCAATGAATTATAGTTGCTCTAAAGAAGACCTCGTGGCACAACGGTAGTGCGTCTGACTCCAGATCAGAAGGTTGCGTGTTCAAATCACGTCGGGGTCAATTGTCATTTTGAAAGTGAAATGTACTAAACGGAATTCTTTAAGAGAAACTAATTACCATGGTTCTCATCTAAATTTCTGCAATGTGATTACTGTTTATATGGATACCTATATCATCTGCAGTTGCAACAAAGACTCAAAATTTTACTAATTTCTTATAATTGTCATGCAAACATAATCCATTTCATTGGAATTGTCCATATCTTGACTTTGAAGTATACTCTTATTATTTTCTTTCTGGCGCTATGACTGTTTTAAATTGAACTGACCTTTTTTGTTAAGAATAATGACTTTGCACTTAAGCACGACCACCAGGCATATTCCTTGGTTATTAAATCAAGGATGTAAGCTTGTTTACTCACAAATTATTTATTTCACAAATTAGTATATGATGACAGTATATGGGTGATCTAAATCACCCGAATCAGTGAATTACAGATGTCTAAAGAGGACCTCGTGGCGCAACGGTAGCGCGTCTGACTCCAGATCAGAAGGTTGCGTGTTCAAATCACGTCGGGGTCAATTGTCATTTTGAAAGTGAAATGTACTAAACGGAATTCTTTAAGAGAAACTAATCACCATGGTTCTCATCTAAATTTCTGCAATGTGATTACTGTTTATATGGATACCTATATCATCTGCAGTTGCAAATAAGTCTCAAAATTCTGCTAATTTCTTATAATTGTCATGCAAACATAATCCATTTCATTGGAATTGTCCATATCTTGACTTTGAAGTATACTCTTATTATTTTCTTTCTGGCGCTATGACTGTTTTAAATTGAACGGACCTTTTTTGTTAAGAATAATGACTTTGCACTTAAGCACGACCACCAGGCATATTCCTTGGTTATTAAATCAAGGATGTAAGCTTGTTTACTCACAAATTATTTATTTCACAAATTAGTATATGATGACAGTATATGGGTGATCTAAATCACCCGAATCAGTGAATTACAGATGTCTAAAGAAGACCTCGTGGCGCAACGGTAGCGCGTCTGACTCCAGATCAGAAGGTTGCGTGTTCAAATCACGTCGGGGTCAATTGTCATTTTAAAAGTGAAATGTACTAAACGGAATTCTTTAAGAGAAACTAATTACCATGGTTCTCATCTAAATTTCTGCAATGTGATTACTGTTTATATGGATACCTATATCATCTGCAGTTATAACAAAGACTCAAAATTCTGCTAATTTCTTATAATTGTCATGCAAACATAATCCATTTCATTGGAATTGTCCATATCTTGACTTTGAAGTATACTCTTATTATTTTCTTTCTGGCGCTATGACTGTTTTAAATTGAACTGACCTTTTTTGTTAAGAATAATGACTTTGCACTTAAGCACGACCACCAGGCATATTCCTTGGTTATTAAATCAAGGATGTAAGCTTGTTTTCTCACAAATTATTTATTTCACAAATTAGTATATGCAGACAGTATATGGGTGATCTAAATCTCCCGAATCAATGAATTATAGTTGCTCTAAAGAAGACCTCGTGGCGCAATGGTAGCGCGTCTGACTCCAGATCAGAAGGTTGCGTGTTCAAATCACGTCTGGGTCAATTGTCATTTTGAAAGTGAAATGTACTAAACGGAATTCTGTAAGAGAACCTAATTACCATGGTTCTCATCTAAATTTCTGCAATGTGATTACTGTTTATATGGATACCTATATCATCTGCAGTTGCAACAAAGACTCAAAATTCTGCTAATTTCTTATAATTGTCATGCAAACATAATCCATTTCATTGGAATTGTCCATATCTTGACTTTGAAGTATACTCTTATTATTTTCTTTCTGGCCCTATGACTGTTTTAAATTGAACTGACCTTTTTTGTTAAGAATAATGACTTTGCACTTAAGCACGACCACCAGGCATATTCCTTGGTTATTAAATCAAGGATGTAAGCTTGTTTACTCACAAATTATTTATTTCACAAATTAGTATATGATGACAGTATATGGGTGATCTAAATCACCCGAATCAGTGAATTACAGATGTCTAAAGAAGACCTCGTGGTGCAACGGTAGCGCGTCTGACTCCAGATCAGAAGGTTGCGTGTTCAAATCACGTCGGGGTCAATTGTCATTTTGAAAGTGAAATGTACTAAACGGAATTCTTTAAGAGAAACTAATCACCATGGTTCTCATCTAAATTTCTGCAATGTGATTACTGTTTATATGGATACCTATATCATCTGCAGTTGCAAATAAGTCTCAAAATTCTGCTAATTTCTTACAATTGTCATGCAAACATAATCCATTTCATTGGAATTGTCCATATCTTGACTTTGAAGTATACTCTTATTATTTTCTTTCTGGTGCTATGACTGTTTTCCATTGAACTGACCTTTTTTGTTAAGAATAATGACTTTGCACTTAAGCACGACCACCAGGCATATTCCTTGGTTATTGAATCAAGGATGTAAGCTTGTTTACTCACAAATTAATTATTTCACAAATTAGTATATGCAGACAGTATATGGGTGATCTAAATCACCCGAATCAGTGAATTACAGATGTCTAAAGAAGACCTCGTGGCGCAACGGCAGCGCGTCTGACTCCAGATCAGAAGGTTACGTGTTCAAATCACGTCGGGGTCAATTGTCATTTTGAAAGTGAAATGTACTAAACGGAATTCTTTAAGAGAAACTAATTACCATGGTTCTCATCTAAATTTCTGCAATGTGATTACTGTTTATATGGATACCTATATCATCTGCAGTTGCAACAAAGAATCAAAATTCTGCTAATTTCTTATAATTGTCATGCAAACATAATCCATTTCATTGGAATTGTTTATATCTTGACTTTGAAGTATACTCTTATTTATTTCTTTCTGGCGCTATGACTGTTTTAAATTGAAATGACCTTTTTTGTTAAGAATAATGACTTTGCACTTAAGCACGACCACCAGGCATATTCCTTGGTTATTAAATCAAGGATGTAAGCTTGTTTTCTCACAAATTATTTATTTCACAAATTATTATATGCAGACAGTATATGGGTGATCTAAATCTCCCGAATCAATGAATTATAGTTGCTCAAAAGAAGACCTCTTGGCGCAACGGTAGCGCGTCTGACTCCAGATCAGAAGGTTGCATGTTCAAATCACGTCGGGGTCAATTGTCATTTTGAAAGTGAAATGTACTAAATGGAATTCTATAAGAGAAACCATCAATTCTATAAGAGAAACCATAATTCACCATGGTTCTCATCTAAATTTCTGCAATGTGATTACTGTTTTTATGGATACCTATATCATCTGCAGTTGCAAATAAGTCTCAAAATTCTGCTAATTTCTTATAATTGTCATGCAAACATAATCCATTTCATTGGAATTGTCCATATCTTGACTTTGAAGTATACTCTTATTATTTTCTTTCTGGTGCTATGACTGTTTTCCATTGAAATGACCTTTTTTGTTAAGAATAATGACTTTGCACTTAAGCACGACCACCAGGCATATTCCTTGGTTATTGAATCAAGGATGTAAGCTTGTTTACTCACAAATTAATTATTTCACAAATTAGTATATGGAGACAGTATATGGGTGATCTAAATCACCCGAATCAGTGAATTACAGATGTCTAAAGAAGACCTCGTGGCGCAACGGTAGCGCGTCTGACTCCAGATCAGAATGTTGCGTGTTCAAATCACGTCGGGGTCAATTGTCATTTTGAAAGTGAAATGTACTAAACGGAATTCTTTAAGAGAAACTAATTACCATGGTTCTCATCTAAATTTCTGCAATGTGATTACTGTTTATATGGATACCTATATCATCTGCAGTTGCAACACTGCTCAAAATTCTGCTAATTTCTTATAATTGTCATGCAAACATAATCCATTTTATTGGAATTGTCCATATCTTGACTTTGAAGTATACTCTTATTATTTTCTTTCTGGCGCTATGACTGTTTTAAATTGAACTGACCTTTTTGGTTAAGAATAATGACTTTGCACTTAAGCACGACCACCAGGCATATTCCTTGGTTATTAAATCAAGGATGTAAGCTTGTTTTCTCACAAATTATTTATTTCACAAATTAGTATACGCAGACAGTATATGGGTGATCTAAATCTCCCGAATCAATGAATTATAGTTGCTCTAAAGAAGACCTTGTGGCGCAACGGTAGCGCGTCTGACTCCTGATCAGAAGTTTGCTTGTTCAAATCACGTTGGGGTCAAATGTCATTTACTGTTTATATGGATACCTATATCATCTGCAGTTGCAACAAAGACTCAAAATTCTGCTAATTTCTTATAATTGTCATGCAAACATAATCCATTTCATTGGAATTGTCCATATCTTGACTTTGAAGTATACTCTTATTATTTTCTTTCTGGCGCTATGACTGTTTTAAATTGAACTGACCTTTATTGTTAAGAATAATGACTTTGCACTTAAGCACGACCACCAGGCATATTCCTTAATTATTTAATCAAGGATGTAAGCTTGTTTACTCACAAATTATTTATTTCACAAATTAGTATATGATGACAGTATATGGGTGATCTAAATCACCCGAATCAGTGAATTACAGATGTCTAAAGAAGACCTTGTGGCGCAACGGTAGCGCGTCTGACTCCTGATCAGAAGTTTGCTTGTTCAAATCACGTCGGGGTCAATTGT